>NC_092418.1:99336492-99636492 GCF_040894005.1 Engystomops pustulosus | reverse complement strand
ATCCCCAGGTTATACCAGCTGTACATATATCATTATATACAGGAGATCCCCAGGTTATACCAGCTGTACATATATCATTATATACAGGAGATCCCCAGGTTATACCAGCTGTACATATATCATTATATACAGGAGATCCCAAGGTTACACCAGCTGTACATATATCATTATATACAGGAGATCCCCAGGTTATACCGGCTGTACATATATCATTATATACAGGAGATCCCCAGGTTATACCGGCTGTACATATATCATTATATACAGGAGATCCCCAGGTTATACCGGCTGTACATATATCATTATATACAGAAGATCCCCAGGTTATACCGGCTGTACATATATCATTATATACAGGAGATCCCCAGGTTATACCGGCTGTACATATATCATTATATACAGAAGATCCCCAGGTTATACCAGCTGTACATATATCATTATATACCGGAGATCCCCAGGTTATACCAGCTGTACATATATCATTATATACAGGAGATCCCCAGGTTATACCGGCTGTACATATATCATTATATACAGGAGATCCCCAGGTTATACCAGCTGTACATATATCATTATTTACAGGAGATCCCCAGGTTACACCAACTGTACATATATCATTATATACAGGAGATCCCCAGGTTCTACCGGCTGTACATATATCATTATATACAGGAGATCCCCAGGTTATACCAGCTGTACATATATCATTATATACAGGAGATCCCCAGGTTATACCAGCTGTACATATATCATTATATACAGGGGATCCCCAGGTTACACCAGCTGTACATATATCATTATATACAGGAGATCCCCAGGTTATACCGGCTGTACATATATCATTATATACAGGAGATCCCCAGGTTATACCGGCTGTACATATATCATTATATACAGGAGATCCCCAGGTTATACCGGCTGTACATATATCATTATATACAGGAGATCCCCAGGTTATACCGGCTGTACATATATTATTATATACAGGAGATCCCCAGGTTATACCGGCTGTACATATATCATTATATACAGGAGATCCCCAGGTTATACCGGCTGTACATATATCATTATATACAGAAGATCCCCAGGTTATACCAGCTGTACATATATCATTATATACCGGAGATCCCCAGGTTATACCAGCTGTACATATATCATTATATACAGGAGATCCCCAGGTTATACCGGCTGTACATATATCATTATATACAGGAGATCCCCAGGTTATACCAGCTGTACATATATCATTATTTACAGGAGATCCCCAGGTTACACCAACTGTACATATATCATTATATACAGGAGATCCCCAGGTTCTACCGGCTGTACATATATCATTATATACAGGAGATCCCCAGGTTATACCAGCTGTACATATATCATTATATACAGGAGATCCCCAGGTTATACCAGCTGTACATATATCATTATATACAGGGGATCCCCAGGTTACACCAGCTGTACATATATCATTATATACAGGAGATCCCCAGGTTATACCGGCTGTACATATATCATTATATACAGGAGATCCCCAGGTTATACCGGCTGTACATATATCATTATATACAGGAGATCCCCAGGTTATACCGGCTGTACATATATCATTATATACAGGAGATCCCCAGGTTATACCGGCTGTACATATATTATTATATACAGGAGATCCCCAGGTTATACCGGCTGTACATATATCATTATATACAGGAGATCCCCAGGTTATACCGGCTGTACATTTATCACTATATACAGGAGATTCCCAGGTTATACCAGCTGTACATATATCATTATATACAGGAGATCCCCAGGTTATACCAGCTGTACATATATCATTATATACAGGAGATCCCCAGGTTATACCAGCTGTACATATATCATTATATACAGGAGATCCCTAGGTTATACCGGCTGCACATAAATCATTATATACAGGAGATCCCCAGGTTATACCGGCTGTACATATATCACTATATACAGGAGATCCCCAGGTTATACCAGCTGTACATATATCATTATATACAGGAGATCCCCAGGTTATACCAGCTGTACATATATCATTATATACAGGAGATCCCCAGGTTATACCAGCTGTACATATATCATTATATACAGGAGATCCCCAGGTTATACCAGCTGTACATATATCATTATATACAGGAGATACCCAGGTTATACCCGCTGTACATATATCATTATATAAAGGAGATCCTCAGGATATTCCAGCTGTACATATATCATTATATACAGGGGATCCCCAGGTTACACCAGCTGTACATATATCATTATATACAGGAGATCCCCAGGTTATACCGGCTGTACATATATCATTATATACAGGAGATCCCCAGGTTATACCGGCTGTACATATATCATTATATACAGGAGATCCCCAGGTTATACCGGCTGTACATATATCATTATATACAGGAGATCCCCAGGTTATACCGGCTGTACATATATTATTATATACAGGAGATCCCCAGGTTATACCGGCTGTACATATATCATTATATACAGGAGATCCCCAGGTTATACCGGCTGTACATATATCATTATATACAGAAGATCCCCAGGTTATACCAGCTGTACATATATCATTATATACCGGAGATCCCCAGGTTATACCAGCTGTACATATATCATTATATACAGGAGATCCCCAGGTTATACCGGCTGTACATATATCATTATATACAGGAGATCCCCAGGTTATACCAGCTGTACATATATCATTATTTACAGGAGATCCCCAGGTTACACCAACTGTACATATATCATTATATACAGGAGATCCCCAGGTTCTACCGGCTGTACATATATCATTATATACAGGAGATCCCCAGGTTATACCAGCTGTACATATATCATTATATACAGGAGATCCCCAGGTTATACCAGCTGTACATATATCATTATATACAGGGGATCCCCAGGTTACACCAGCTGTACATATATCATTATATACAGGAGATCCCCAGGTTATACCGGCTGTACATATATCATTATATACAGGAGATCCCCAGGTTATACCGGCTGTACATATATCATTATATACAGGAGATCCCCAGGTTATACCGGCTGTACATATATCATTATATACAGGAGATCCCCAGGTTATACCGGCTGTACATATATTATTATATACAGGAGATCCCCAGGTTATACCGGCTGTACATATATCATTATATACAGGAGATCCCCAGGTTATACCGGCTGTACATTTATCACTATATACAGGAGATTCCCAGGTTATACCAGCTGTACATATATCATTATATACAGGAGATCCCCAGGTTATACCAGCTGTACATATATCATTATATACAGGAGATCCCCAGGTTATACCAGCTGTACATATATCATTATATACAGGAGATCCCTAGGTTATACCGGCTGCACATAAATCATTATATACAGGAGATCCCCAGGTTATACCGGCTGTACATATATCACTATATACAGGAGATCCCCAGGTTATACCAGCTGTACATATATCATTATATACAGGAGATCCCCAGGTTATACCAGCTGTACATATATCATTATATACAGGAGATCCCCAGGTTATACCAGCTGTACATATATCATTATATACAGGAGATACCCAGGTTATACCAGCTGTACATATATCATTATATACAGGAGATACCCAGGTTATACCAGCTGTACATATATCATTATATAAAGGAGATCCTCAGGATATTCCAGCTGTACATATATCATTATATACAGGAGATCCCCAGGTTATACCAGCTGTACATATATCACTATATACAGGAGATCCCCAGGTTATACCAGCTGTACATATATCATTATATAAAGGAGATCCCCAGGTTATACCAGCTGTACATATATCATTATATACAGGAGATCCCAAGGTTACACCAGCTGTACATATATCATTATATACAGGAGATCCCCAGGTTATACCGGCTGTACATATATCATTATATACAGGAGATCCCCAGGTTATACCGGCTGTACATATATCATTATATACAGGAGATCCCCAGGTTATACCAGCTGTACATATATCATTATATACAGGAGATCCCCAGGTTATACCGGCTGTATATATATCATTATATACAGGAGATCCCCAGGTTATACCAGTTGTACATATATCATTATATACAGGAGATCCCCAGGTTATACCAGCTGTACATATATCATTATATACAGGAGATCCCCAGGTTATACCGGCTGTACATATATCATTATATTCAGGAGATCCCCAGGTTATACCAGATGTACATATATCATTATATACAGGAGATCCCCAGGTTATACCGGCTCTACATATATCATTATATACAGGAGATCCCCAGGTTATACCGGCTGTACATATATCATTATTTACAGGAGATCCCCAGGTTATACCGGCTGTACATATATCATTATATACAAGAGATCCCCAGGTTATACCAGCTGTACATATATCATTATATACAGGAGATCCCCAGGTTATACCAGCTGTACATATATCATTATATACAGGAGATCCCCAGGTTATACCGGCTGTATATATATCATTATATACAAGAGATCCCCAGGTTATACCAGCTGTACATATATCATTATATACAGGAGATCCCCAGGTTATACCGGCTGTATATATATCATTATATACAGGAGATCCCCAGGTTATACCAGCTGTACATATATCATTATATACAGGAGATCCCCAGGATATACCGGCTGTACATATATCACTATATACAGGAGATCCCCAGGTTATACCGGCTGTACATATATCATTATATACAGGAGATCCCCAGGTTATACCGGCTGTACATATATCATTATATACAGGAGATCCCCAGGTTATACCAGCTGTACATATATCATTATATACAGGAGATCCCCAGGTTATATCAGCTGTACATATATCATTATATACAGGAGATCCCCAGGTTATACCGGCTGTACATATATCATTATATACCGGAGATCCCCAGGTTATACCAGCTGTACATATATCATTACATACAGGAGATCCCCAGGTTATACCAGCTGTACATATATCATTTTATACAGGAGATCCCCAGGTTATACCGGCTGTACATATATCATTATATACAGGAGATCCCCAGGTTATACCAGATGTACATATATCATTATATACAGGAGATCCCCAGGTTATACCAGCTCTACATATATCATTATATACAGGAGATCCCCAGGTTATACCGGCTGCACATATATCATTATTAGAGATGAGCGAGCACTAAAATGCTCGGGTGCTCGTTATTCGAGACGAACTTTTCCTGATGCTCGAGTGCTCGTCTCGAATAACGAGCCCCATTGAAGTCAATGGGAGACTCGAGCATTTTTCAAAGGGACCATGGTTCGGGAATAAAATGTGTTAATTAATTGAAAAAGAATGTCTTCTGATAAGTTAGCAGATGTATGCAAACATCTGCAATCTATTCTTCACTGTTCCGCGCGTATATTATCTCCCGACAAGTTAGCAGATGTGAAGAACAGTGAAGAATAGAATAAAAACAGTGAACACGGGATCATTTAAGTGAAAAACGCTGTGAAAAACACAGTGAAGAATAGATTGCAGATGTTCGGCACATCTGCTTACTTGTCGGGATCCGTGCTGCTGCTCCCCGGTGTCTCCGTGCTGCCCCTCCCCGAGTGTGTGCCCCTCCCCGAGTGTCTCCCTGCTGCCCCTCCGTGAGTGTCTCCGTGCTGCCCTGATGTATCAGCCCTGATGTCTCCGTTCTGCCCGTTCCCCCGATGTCTCCGTTCTGCCCGTTCCCCCAATGTCTCCGTTCTGCCCCAGCCCCGATGTCTCCATTCTGCCCGTTCCCCCAATGCCTCCATTCTGCACATTCCCCCGATGTCTCCGTTCTGCACATTCCCCCGATGTCTCCATTCTGCCCATTCCCCCGATGACTCCGTTCTGCCCATTCCCCCAATGTCTCCATTCTGCACATTCCCCCGATGTCTCCGTTCTGCACATTCCCCCGATGTCTCCATTCTGCCCATTCCCCCGATGTCTCCATTCTGCCCATTTTCCCGATGTCTCCATTCTGCCCATTCCCCCGATGTCTCCGTTCTGCCCGTTCCCCCGATGTCTCCATTCTGCCCATTCCCCCGATGTCTCTGTTCTGCCCATTTTCCCGATGTCTCCATTCTGCCCATTTTCCCGATGTCTCCATTCTGCCCATTCCCCCGATGTCTCCGTTCTGCACATTCCCCCGATGTCTCCATTCTGCCCATTCCCCCGATGTCTCCGTTCTGCCCGTTCCCCCGGTGTCTCCGTTCTGCCCATTCCCCCGATGTCTCCGTTCTGCCCATTCCCCCAATGTCTCCATTCTGCACATTCCCCCGATGTCTCCGTTCTGCACATTCCCCCGATGTCTCCATTCTGCCCATTCCCCCGATGTCTCCATTCTGCCCATTTTCCCGATGTCTCCATTCTGCCCATTCCCCCGATGTCTCCGTTCTGCCCGTTCCCCCGATGTCTCCATTCTGCCCATTCCCCCGATGTCTCCGTTCTGCCCATTTTCCCGATGTCTCCATTCTGCCCATTTTCCCGATGTCTCCATTCTGCCCATTCCCCCGATGTCTCCGTTCTGCACATTCCCCCGATGTCTCCATTCTGCCCATTCCCCCGATGTCTCCGTTCTGCCCATTCCCCCAATGTCTCCATTCTGCACATTCCCCCGATGTCTCTGTTCTGCACATTCCCCCGATGTCTCCATTCTGCCCATTCCCCCGATGTCTCCATTCTGCCCATTTTCCCGATGTCTCCATTCTGCCCATTCCCCCGATGTCTCCGTTCTGCCCGTTCCCCCGATGTCTCCGTTCTGCCCGTTCCCCCGATGTCTCCGTTCTGCCCGTTCCCCCGATGTCTCCGTTCTGCCCGTTCCCCCGATGTCTCCGTTCTGCCCGTTCCCCCGATGTCTCCGTTCTGCCCGTTCCCCCGGTGTCTCCATTCTGCCCATTCCCCCGATGTCTCCGTTCTGCCCATTTTCCCGATGTCTCCATTCTGCCCATTTTCCCGATGTCTCCATTCTGCCCATTCCCCCGATGTCTCCGTTCTGCCCGTTCCCCCGGTGTCTCCATTCTGCCCATTCCCCCGATGTCTCCGTTCTGCCCGTCCCCCGATGTCTCCATTCTGCACATTCCCCCGATGTCTCCATTCTGCCCATTCCCCCGATGTCTCCGTTCTGCCCGTTCCCCCGATGTCTCCATTCTGCACATTCCCCCGATGTCTCCGTTCTGCCCATTCCCCCAATGTCTCCATTCTGCACATTCCCCCGATGTCTCCGTTCTGCCCGTTCCCCCGGTGTCTCCATTCTGCCCATTCCCCCGATGTCTCCGTTCTGCCCGTCCCCCGATGTCTCCATTCTGCACATTCCCCCGATGTCTCCATTCTGCCCATTCCCCCGATGTCTCCGTTCTGCCCATTCCCCCAATGTCTCCATTCTGCACATTCCCCCGATGTCTCCGTTCTGCCCATTCCCCCAATGTCTCCATTCTGCACATTCCCCCGATGTCTCCGTTCTGCCCATTCCCCCGATGTCTCCATTCTGCCCATTCCCCCGATGTCTCCGTTCTGCCCATTTTCCCGATGTCTCCATTCTGCCCATTCCCCCGATGTCTCCGTTCTGCCCGTTCCCCCGGTGTCTCCGTTCTGCCCATTCCCCCGATGTCTCCGTTCTGCCCGTTCCCCCGATGTCTCCGTTCTGCCCGTTCCCCCGATGTCTCCGTTCTGCCCGTTCCCCCGATGTCTCCGTTCTGCCCGTTCCCCCGATGTCTCCGTTCTGCCCGTTCCCCCGATGTCTCCGTTCTGCCCATTCCCCCAATGTCTCCATTCTGCCCATTCCCCCGATGTCTCCGTTCTGCCCGTTCCCCCGATGTCTCCGTTCTGCCCGTTCCCACAATGTATCCGTGCTGCCCCAGCCCCGATGTATCCGTGCTGCCCCAGCCTCGATGCTCCCCCGGTGTCTCTGTGCTGCTCCCCCGGTGTCTCTGTGCTGCTCCCCAGGTGTCTCTGTGCTGCTCCCCCGGTGTCTCTGTGCTTCTCCCCCGGTGTCTCTGTGCTGCTCCCCCGGTGTCTCTGTGCTGCTCCCCGGTGTCTCTGTGCTGCTCCCCGTGTTCTTCAATGTGTTCTTCACACATATATATTGTTCTTCACATACTATTTTGTTCCGCGGGTATCTTCCGACAAGTAAGCAGATGTGCCGAACATCTGTAATCTATTCTTCACTGTGTTCTTTACTGTGTTTTTCACTTAAATGATCCCGTGTTCACTGTTTTTATTCTATTCTTCATTGTTCTTCACTGTGTATTTTTAATTAAATGCTCGATCTCGAGCAGGGGAAATACTCGTCCGAGCAACGAGCCGTTTCGAATACCTTAATACTCGAACGAGCATCAAGCTCGGACGAGTATACTCGCTCATCTCTAATCATTATATACAAGAGATCCCCAGGTTATACCAGCTGTACATATATCATTATATACAGGAGATCCCCAGGTTATACCAGCTGTACATATATCATTATATACAGGAGATCCCCAGGTTATACCAGCTGTACATATATCATTTTATACAGGAGCTCCCCAGGTTATACTGGCTGTACATATATCACTATATACAGGAGATCCCCAGGTTATACCGGCTGTACATATATCATTATATACAGGAGATCCCCAGGTTATACCGGCTGTACATATATCATTATATAAAGGAGATCCCCAGGTTATACCGGCTGTACATATATCATTATATACAAGAGATCCCCAGGTTATACCAGCTGTACATATATCATTATATACAGGAGATCCCCAGGTTATACCAGCTGTACATATATCATTATATACAGGAGATCCCAGGTTATACCGGCTGTACATATATCATTATATACAGGAGATCCCCAGGTTATACCGGCTGTACATATATCATTATATACAGGAGATCCCCAGGTTATACCAGCTGTACATATATCATTATATACCGGAGATCCCCAGGTTATACCAGCTGTACATATATCATTATATACAGGAGATCCCCAGGTTATACCGGCTGTACATATATCATTATATACAGGAGATCCCCAGGTTATACCGGCTGTACATATATCATTATATACAGGAGATCCCCAGGTTATACCAGCTGTACATATATCATTATATACCGGAGATCCCCAGGTTATACCAGCTGTACATATATCATTATATACAGGAGATCCCTAGGTTATTCCAGCTGTACATATATCATTATATACAGGAGATCCCCAGGTTATACCAGCTGTACATATATCATTATATACAGGAGATCCCCAGGTTATACCGGCTGTACATATATCATTATATACAGGAGATCCCCAGGTTATACCGGCTGTACATATATCATTATATACAGGAGATCCCCAGGTTATACCAGCTGTACATATATCATTATATACCGGAGATCCCCAGGTTATACCAGCTGTACATATATCATTATATACAGGAGATCCCCAGGTTATACCGGCTGTACATATATCATTATATACAGGAGATCCCCAGGTTATACCAGCTGTACATATACCATTATATACAGGACATCCCCAGGTTATACCAGCTGTACATATATCATTATATACAGGAGATCCCCAGGTTATACCGGCTGTACATATATCATTATATACAGGACATCCCCAGGTTATACCAGCTGTACATATATCATTATATACAGGAGATCCCCAGGTTATACCAGCTGTATATATATCATTATATACAGGAGATCCCCAGGTTATACCAGCTGTACATATATCATTACATACAGGAGATCCCCAGGTTATACCAGCTGTACATATATCATTATATACCGGAGATCCCCAGGTTATACCAGCTGTACATATATCATTATATACAGGAGATCCCCAGGTTATACCGGCTGTACATATATCATTATATACAGGAGATCCCCAGGTTATTCCAGCTGTACATATACCATTATATACAGGACATCCCCAGGTTATACCAGCTGTACATATATCATTATAAACAGGAGATCCCCAGGTTATACCGGCTGTACATATATCATTATATACAGGAGATCCCCAGGTTATAGCAGCTGTACATATATCATTATATACAGGAGATCCCCAGGTTATACCGGCTGTACATATATCATTATATACAGGAGATCCCCAGGTTATACCAGCTGTACATATATCATTATATACAGGAGATCCCCAGGTTATACCGGCTGTACATATATCATTATATACAGGAGATCCCCAGGTTATACCGGCTGTACATATATCATTATATACAGGAGATCCCCAGGTTATACCGGCTGTACATATATCATTATATACAGGAGATCCCCAGGTTATACCGGCTGTACATATATCATTATATACAGGACATCCCCAGGTTATACCGGCTGTACATATATCATTATATACAGGAGATCCCCATGTTATACCGGCTGTACATATATCATTATATACAGGAGATCTCCAGGTTATAGCGGCTGTACATATATCATTATATACAGGGGATCCCCAGGTTATACCAGCTGTACATATATCATTATATACAGGAGATCCCCGGGTTATACCGGCTGTACATATATCATTATATACAGGAGATCCCCAGGTTATACCGGCTGTACATATATCATTATATACAGGAGATCTCCAGGTTATACCAGCTGTACATATATCATTATATACAGGAGATCCCCAGGTTATACCGGCTGTACATATATCATTATATGCAGGAGATCCCCAGGTTATACCGGCTGTACATATATCATTATATACAGGAGATCCCCGGGTTATACCGGCTGTACATATATCATTATATACAGGAGATCCCCAGGTTATACCGGCTGTACATATATCATTATATACAGGAGATCCCCAGGTTATACCGGCTGTACATATATCATTATATACAGGAGATCTCCAGGTTATACCAGCTGTACATATATCATTATATACAGGAGATCCCCAGGTTATACCGGCTGTACATATATCATTATATGCAGGAGATCCCCAGGTTATACCGGCTGTACATATATCATTATATACAGGACATCCCCAGGTTATACCGGCTGTACATATATCATTATATACAGGAGATCCCCAGGTTATACCGGCTGTACATATATCATTATATACAGGAGATCTCCAGGTTATACCGGCTGTACATATATCATTATATACAGGAGATCCCCAGGTTATACCGGCTATACATATATCATTATATACAGGAGATCCCCAGGTTATACCAGCTGTACATATATCATTATATACAGGAGATCCCCAGGTTATACCGGCTGTACATATATCATTATATACAGGAGATCCCCAGGTTATACCGGCTGTACATATATCATTATATACAGGAGATCCCCAGGTTATACCAGCTGTACATATATCATTATATACAGGAGATCCCCAGGTTATACCAGCTGTACATATATCATTATATACAGGAGATCCCCAGGTTATACCGGCTGTACATATATCATTATATACAGTAGATCCCCAGGTTATACCGGCTGTACATATATCATTATATACAGGAGATCCCCAGGTTATACCGGCTGTACATATATCATTATATACAGGAGATCCCCAGGTTATACCGGCTGTACATATATCATTATATACAGGGGATCCCCAGGTTATACCGGCTGTACATATATCATTATATACAGGAGATCCCCAGGTTATACCAGCTGTACATATATCATTATATACAGGAGATCCCCAGGTTATACCGGCTGTACATATATCATTATATACAGGAGATCCCCAGGTTATACCAGCTGTACATATATCATTATATACAGGAGATCCCCAGGTTATACCGGCTGTACATATATCATTATATACAGGAGATCCCCAGGTTATACCGGCTGTACATATATCATTATATACAGGACATCCCCAGGTTATACCGGCTGTACATATATCATTATATACAGGAGATCCCCATGTTATACCGGCTGTACATATATCATTATATACAGGAGATCTCCAGGTTATAGCGGCTGTACATATATCATTATATACAGGGGATCCCCAGGTTATACCAGCTGTACATATATCATTATATACAGGAGATCCCCGGGTTATACCGGCTGTACATATATCATTATATACAGGAGATCCCCAGGTTATACCGGCTGTACATATATCATTATATACAGGAGATCTCCAGGTTATACCAGCTGTACATATATCATTATATACAGGAGATCCCCAGGTTATACCGGCTGTACATATATCATTATATGCAGGAGATCCCCAGGTTATACCGGCTGTACATATATCATTATATACAGGAGATCCCCGGGTTATACCGGCTGTACATATATCATTATATACAGGAGATCCCCAGGTTATACCGGCTGTACATATATCATTATATACAGGAGATCCCCAGGTTATACCGGCTGTACATATATCATTATATACAGGAGATCTCCAGGTTATACCAGCTGTACATATATCATTATATACAGGAGATCCCCAGGTTATACCGGCTGTACATATATCATTATATGCAGGAGATCCCCAGGTTATACCGGCTGTACATATATCATTATATACAGGACATCCCCAGGTTATACCGGCTGTACATATATCATTATATACAGGAGATCCCCAGGTTATACCGGCTGTACATATATCATTATATACAGGAGATCTCCAGGTTATACCGGCTGTACATATATCATTATATACAGGAGATCCCCAGGTTATACCGGCTGTACATATATCATTATATACAGGAGATCCCCAGGTTATACCAGCTGTACATATATCATTATATACAGGAGATCCCCAGGTTATACCAGCTGTACATATATCATTATATACAGGAGATCCCCAGGTTATACCGGCTGTACATATATCATTATATACAGTAGATCCCCAGGTTATACCGGCTGTACATATATCATTATATACAGGAGATCCCCAGGTTATACCGGCTGTACATATATCATTATATACAGGAGATCCCCAGGTTATACCGGCTGTACATATATCATTATATACAGGGGATCCCCAGGTTATACCGGCTGTACATATATCATTATATACAGGAGATCCCCAGGTTATACCAGCTGTACATATATCATTATATACAGGAGATCCCCAGGTTATACCGGCTGTACATATATCATTATATACAGGAGATCCCCAGGTTATACCACACCCCCTGGTCATCCTCCCCTTTGTACAGTGCAGGTAATATGACCACTAGGTGGCAGTCTCCCACATGGCCTCTGGAGAGGTTATTTGGGGCTGGAGTAGGTGGATTTGGGTGGTTGGAGGGGGGGGGTGCTCATCTTTATGGTTTTTTATGATGTTGGATTAATGTATATTTTGGAATCCATCTATTATTTGGGAATAATCCTGCAGATTTGTGTTCTATCACATACGTCATAATCACATTATTTCACTAATTTGGTCTCTGGCTCGCTCTCCCCTCTTTAGGCCAAGGCCGGATTTCTGCCATTGAGCAATTATCACCAAGATTTTGGGTGGATTTTGCTGTAAATGGTGGATGTTATAGTCCAGCACATTGTGAACTATTCCTGCTAGTCATAAAACCATCAGTGTTACCTCAGAAGCGCAGGAAACCATAGGCAAGGGGGGCTGCAGAGCATTGCTTCCAGGTACTGGGGGGGGGGGGGGGTGCTGCAGAGCATTGCTTCTAGGTACGGGGGGGGGGGTGCTGCAGAGCATTGCTTTCAGGTACTGGGGAGGGGGGGGGGGGGGGTTTCTGCACAGCATTGCTTCCAGGTACTGGGGGGGGGGGGGCTGCAGAGCATTGCTTACAGGTACAGGGGTGGGGGGGGATGCTGCATTGCATTGTTTCCAGGTACTTGGAGGGGGGGCTGCAGAGCATTGCTTCTGCAGAGCATTGCTTCCAAGTACTGGGGGGATGGGGGCTACAGACCATTGCTTCTGCAGACCATCGCTTCCAGGTACTGGGGGGAAGAGGGGGCTATTAGCCTAGCGAATGACACTGATCACCTAGATTGCTAATAATTTGGAGAATTTGGAGAATTACCTGTAATGTAGATTTCCTCCATTGCCTTTAAGGGATCTTCCATTTTTAAGTAGTTGTTTATGAGCCCCAGAGCGCTACAGCTATCTGTCAAAATGTGTTGTCACAAGTAATGGTGAAAGATGCTATTAGGTAATAGTTCTGGGGAGAAGTGTAATCATACTGTGAATGTTCTTAGTAGCAGCAGGACTGTGAAATTTGATTCCATATTCCAGGATTGTAGCTTCTCCAAGTGCACTCGGAGCATGTCCTCACACTGCTGTGCTTTGTGCTCTCTGCAGTCAGTGTTATGTATTGTCCCTGGAGAGATGTGTAATCAGACCTGTGTGTACGCTGTTAGTAGCAGCAGGACTGTGAAATATGGATTTATATTATCTGGTTTATTATTTCAATATTTGCTGCCCAGATTTCTTAAGCTCTGCACAGCACATCCCAACACTGCAACCCTGAAAATAATACTGTGTAATACCTCCAGGAGAACAGATATGTCACACACTGTGCTCCTAAATAATACATAGTCCTGAGAGCTGAACACAATTGGGTCACATTTACTTAGGGCTTTGCACCAGTTTTCTGTTGGACTTTCCACATTGTTTCTAGTGGAAATGGATTGCACAGGTATTTCAGATATATCACTGACCTGGAGGTAGCACCGGTGCACATCAAGTAAGAAGAGGACCGGTCTGGGGTGTCGGAAAGGTGAATACGCTTGTGTAAACCGCAACCCTTGGTACCAGTTGGATCCATACAGAGGCTCTGGTCTTCTGATATATCTGGCAGGGGCCACGCCGCCAGGCAGTTCTACTCCAAGTCTGAGCTGCTCAACAGTTGTACTATAATTCCTGGTGCAGGCTATAGGAATGGAGCAGGCACAGGGTAGGATCGCCCCCGCGCCTGCCCACTCTGCTGTCAGGCATGCCTCTATTTACACACCCCCATGCCCAGCAACACAATCACCTAATTAATTTATGCACAACATCCCACCCCTTCATTAGTTTATGTGTAGCACTAAAGTATTTCTGTCTCAATAAATTGCACCGCAAACCCTCATTAATCAAATTTAGCAGAGCAGCTCCTCCCTTTATAGAGCAGCTCCATCCTATTGATTAAGAGTAGAGCCACCCCCTCATTCTGAGTTTAGCAGCCCCCAACTTTTGGATTCAATTTAGGATTCATTCAGCAGCCACGTGGATTAATTAATTTTTTGTTCAGCGAGCGGACCCCCTTATTTATTATTTTATATTTTGTTCATATAGCAGCCCCCCTTATTTATTATTTAATATATTGTTCATATAGCAGCCCCTCCTATTTATTTTATAATATATTCTTCATATAACAGTCCCCCTTATTTATTATGTCATATATTGTTCATATAGCAGCTCCCCCTTATTTATTATTCATCCAGCAGCCCCCCTTATTAATAGTGTTCACCAGCCCTACCTCTTATTAATTTAGTGTTTATCCAGCAGCACCCCTAATTAATATTCATCCAGTGGCCCACATTATTAATTTATAGTGTTCAGTGGCCCTCACCGCTTATTTAGTGTTTGTCTAGCAGCCCCCCCATATTAATTAATAAATCATTCATGCAGATCCCCCCTTATTATTTTAGACTACAGCTTCCCCAAGATTCAGATAGAGTTTAGCAGCCTACCTCATTATAAACATAAAATTCAGAAGTTGCCCTTATTTAGTGTTTATCCAGCAGCCCCCTTCTTTAGAATTCATCCAGCCACCCCTTTGATTAATTAATAGTGTTCTGTTGCCCCCTTATTAATTTGCTGTATAGTAGCCCTCCTTATCAGTCGCCTAGCCCTCTCTAAGTATAAAGTTCAGCAGCCCCCATTTATTAATTTAAAGCTCATCCACCATCATCCCTCTTAAATTAGTTTTCATCCAGCAGCCCACCTTAATAATTATCTTTAATTAATATAATTGAAAGCCATTTATCTCAATTACCTATTAATGTACACCCCCTTCATTAGCCCCAGACTGTTCCATTAAAAACAAAAATACAAAAAAACACAATGAAGCCTTGATTTATCTGCCATGTTGCAGACACCCCGTGACTTCCGCTTCTCGGAACACCACCGCTACGTTACAGAACCCATAATGCTCCGCCATCGATATGCCCCTACTGTAGCTTGAAGTCCCCCACCATGGAGTAATCTAATGTACTCTGGCTCCACGTCCTTCAGACACTAGTCGCACATTGTAAATCTTTCAGAGGTGCCGTCTGCCAGTCAGAAACTTTGAATGCACTTAGGATTCTTGTAGACAAGACGCACATCTTAGATTTGATCCGACTGTACAGAGGGCGGCAGCTAAGCTCTGGTGTCTCACAGTTCTGCTGGTGTCATTCCTATGGAAAGAGTCCAGTGCAGATGGAAGCCATTGATTGATAGGTTGAAAAGATCAAGCTAGAAGTTTTGGCATAAATTCGTTCTCCCCCTTCTGAGCAAATTCAATGACCCAAAAACTCGACCTCTCCGTAACAAATCCCTTAATTGCCTGATGCTGACAAATAACATTAAGGGCATTAACTAAGAGATGCGAAGTGTTAGGAAGAAGCGTTCAATGTGTCGCTATGACGAGGTGTCACATTTCCAGATTTTATTAGTCCCATGACAGATGCAGCTACACAAGGTCACAGACAACATGCAGACACATATGTCCATATAAATGGAATGTTTAGCTTTCAGCCCTGTACCACCTTATTTTCAGTTCTCTGCATAAAAACGGAGTTAAATCATAAAGCTTAGTCTGCAGCCACTAGGGGGAGCTCAGCTTTATATGTATACAATCCGCTCCTGAGCTCCCCTAGTGGTCTCTGCAGGAAGACAATTTTATAATCTAACCACATGGCAAATAGTAAACCTTTTTTACAAATTAAATTAAATTTTTTAACAAATTAACCTGAGCAAAATTAGACATTTACTTCAAAATCATAAAACATCTCTGGCGTATAGTCAGGATGGATAAAGAGCTGCAGGCCCTGAGGTTATCCAGAAATTTTGTCCCTGCCTAATTGCCAGGCCCTGTGGTAAACCACAATCAACAACTGGATGACAGCCCCTACTCTGGGTGTATGCACAAAACAGATGACTAACAGAGAGAAACAGAGACAAGTCATGCAGATCAGGTTTAAACCAACATAGCAGTGAGGTACAGAATCCTGAGGCAAGTGTCAGAGAGGACAGCAATGATCACAATAAAGAAACTGAAACTACAAGTAGCAAGAGATTAGTATAACCAGCAACAACTGGAGGGAGGAGTAGTTATACATGGAGTTTGTGGATGCCGCCCCAACTGATGATTGATTTGGCCATCGAATCAACACACATTCAGCTCCAGGATGAGCACCAGGAATGCTCTGACCTAGTCATGAAAAATACTACAGATCTGCACTAGCAATATATATATACATATATATGTTCCTAAGTGTCAAGGTCATTGTGTCCTATGTTTATATCTCCTAACATGAGTAGTATATCATGAATAGTAAATATTCTAAAACACAGAATAAAAATGTTGACAAGACCGATGTAACTGGTGCCAAACTTTCAAGTTTGAACTGACCTTGCAAAAATATTGGGGAACATTTACTTACCCGTCACGTCGCAATCCCCGCCGTGTGTTGTCCGACAAGGATTCGGGTGTGCCGTGATTCACTAAGATCGTGCGTCCAATTTCCTGCATGTGTCGCTTCCCCGCTGAGGTTCACCAGAGTTCACCTGCTTCTTCCCGGTGCATGTAAGTGCTGATCTTGCGACACAATTTGCTTCTTGTTGCGTCGGTTGTCCGACGTCCACGCCACCAATATTTGTGCTTAATGCAAGCCGGCGCCAATGCGCCACAATCTGGTCGCGTGCGCCAAAAACCCGGGACAATTTCCCCAAAGTCAACCTCGAAAGACAAATCCAAAAGAGAACAGGATAATGCGGAAAATTTCCATGGGTAATCGTTCATAGCCAGTTGTCCATAGTAAAAGACTGGAAGCAAGCCATGTGCAGTCATTTTCTGCAGTCACATAAGTATACATGATTCCTGTATATTATTTATTATGACTAGAGATACAGTCATGTTTTGCTACAATTAAAAAATGGAAGGACGTGGCCATTGTAAATCATAGAAATAGAGATTATGAGGATTTTGTTTTCCGTGTAGACTTCCCCTTTAAGTGTAGATGGTAACAGGTGAGGATGTTGGGCACCCGTCTTCCCTGCCCTTCTGGTGCCCTCCTGAACGTATCACCTGCTTGTCAATGAACACCACATTTAATAAATTGCGTAGCTGCGGTCACCGTAGGAAAGTGCAACCACCCAACATTTAGCTTGGCATCAGTTCTGCAGTTTATGGAAGATATTTCGGAGTGTGGTCTTTTGTGATGTGTGGAAAGTGTGCGGAGGGTCAACACTTGTCATATTAACAACTCAGAGAAAATTATGCCTAAACGTGTCCTTCCAAGAGATTTCATCAACGTGAACCTGACCCTACTCATGGTATAAAAGCCAAAATAAGGGAAATTCCTGTTGGAGCGAGCACAATGTGAAAGCAAATATAACAGGTGTAGCAAACATTAATATGACATGAAAATATATAGAACTATTAACTGTGTCTCTTATGCATTTTATAGTCATAGAGTATCACAATGTAGCGATGTAGCAATGTAGCGAATCATTGGTGACAAGGTGAGGTTTGATACGTTATAGCAGTGATGGCGAACCTTTTAGAGACCGAGTGCCCAAACTTCAACCAAAAGCCACTTATTTATTGCAAAGTGCCAGCGCAGCACTTTAAGCAGTAATGTATTTCTCCTTGTTCATTGACAACTTTCAATCCTTCAGTCTCCTAAAGATACCAACGCAGTTGAAAGGAGGAGAGAAAATTCGCTAATCATTTGTAGGAAGGTTCTGCAGGCAGATTCTTTGAGTTCTGTCTGGTGAATTTCATTCTAGGGTGATGGCCTGGGTGCCCACAGAAAGGGCTCAGAGTGCCGCCTCTGGCACCAGTGCCATAGGTTCGCCACCACTGCGTTATATAATATTAAGTAACCACAATGGACAGCAGCCGCTGTACCTACCTGTGTGGCCAACATCATGCTGCTTGTTTCTCTATGGAAGAACATGCCCCATGTGACATCTTAAAGGGATTGGTACAGATCTACTGGTGGTCTCCTGCAGGAAATACATAGATGAATCTTTTCTATCTTGTTTGGAGGTATCGGTTTTAAAATACTGAAGTGGGTATAGTAAGACAACTGGCTGAAGTATAGTTCAACGGCAAGGTGGGAAGACGGGGAGGGCTCCTCCAGCCAGTTGTCTTAGAGCCAGCTAATCAGTTTCTTATTTTATATATATGTGTGTTATTTGTAAAAAATGTAAAAACCAGATCATTAGAATGAAAATCAGAAAGACCTCCAGTGGTAAGAAGACTTGTCCTCCATGCACCCCCCACCTGATTTCATATCACACTTTCCACTTCTTTTATTCAATCTGATCTTACTTTTTACAAAGCAACTTCTAATCTTCTTAAAAATAAACTCCAACTATCTAGTTTTATATGTTCCTCCTTTTTCTTCTTCTCTGGCTTACTGATATCCCATGATGCCTAAACAAGTGATCACAAGGACAGCCAAAAACCACAATCTGCTGGCTGAGGGTGCACTGTGATTATCCTCCTAAGATAACATGTAAGCTAAGTATAAAGTCCGGGATGCTTCACAGTGCACCAGGAACCTGTCTGATAATTACTAATTACTGTGATAGGAGCCTGTGTGTACAGTCCATCATGTTTCTTTAAGGTTCCTGAACAGAAACCTGACTATGAAGATGAAATATAATTTGGTTAGAAGTTTAGTGATAAAAAACGGTCTGACTTCCTCAGGGGAATAACACAGGATTCTCCGGCGGCTCTACAAGGTCTACATTATACCCAAAATGTGCCATTCACGATTTTGTGGACCATGACGTGTTTTATGGATGTAGAATTTTAATACTAAAGTTTGAAACCATTGTTGGACTTCACCGGAGTGATGGGAAATCGTATTTCCGCATCACAGTTACTCCAGCTGCCTCGGGATTTATCTGGGCACTACATGTAGCCACTACGAAGGGTTGGTGAGCAGGTTTACATATACACTCACCATCCACTTTATTAGGTACACCATGCTAGTAACGGGTTGGACCCCCTTTTGCCTTCAGAACTGCCTCAATTCTTCGTGGCATAGATTCAACAAGGTGCTGGAAGCTCCTCAGAGATTTTGGTCCATATTGACATGATGGCATCACACAGTTGCCGCAGATTTGTTGGCATCACATCCATGATGCGAATTTCCCGTTCCACCACATCCCAAAGATGCTCTATTGGATTGAGATCTGGTGACTGTGGAGGCCACTTGAGTACAGTGAACTCATTGTCATGTTCAAGAAACCAGTCTGAGATGATTCCAGCTTTATGACATGGCGCATTATCCTGCTGAAAGTAGCCATCAGATGTTACAGGGTACATTGTGCTCATAAAGGGATGGACATGGTGAGCAACAATACTCAGGTAGGCTGTGGCGTTGCAACGATGCTCAATTGGTACCAAGGGGCCCAAAGAGTGCCAAGAAAATATTCCCCACACCATGACACCACCACCACCAGCCTGAACTGTTGATACAAGGCAGGATGGATCCATGCTTTCATGTTGTTGACGCCAAATTCTGACCCTACCATCCAAATGTCGCAGCAGAAATCGAGACTCATCAGACCAGGCAACGTTTTTCCAATCTTCTACTGTCCAATTTCGATGAGCTTGTGCAAATTGTAGCCTCAGTTTCCTGTTCTTAGCTGAAAGGAGTGGCACCCGGTGTGGTCTTCTGCTGCTGTAGCCATTCTGCCTCAAAGTTCGACGTACTGTGCGTTCAGAGATGCTCTTCTGCCTACCTTGGTTGTAACAGGTGGCAATTTGAGTCACTGTTGCCTTTCTATTAGCTCGAACCAGTCTGCCCATTCTCCTCTGACCTCTGGCATCAACAAGGCATTTCCGCCCACAGAACTGCCACTCACTGGATGTTTTTTCTTTTTCGGACCATTCTCTGTAAACCCTAGAGATGGTTGTGCGTGAAAATCCCAGTAGATCAGCAGTTTCTGAAATACTCAGACCAGCCCTTCTGGCACCAACAACCATGCCACGTTCAAAGGCCACAAATCACCTTTCTTCCCCATACTGATGCTCGGTTTGAACTGTAGGCGATTGTCTTGACCATGTCTACATGCCTAAATGCACTGAGTTGCCGCCATGTGATTGGCTGATTAGAAATTAAGTGTTAACGAGCAGTTGGACAGGTGTACCTAATAAAGTGGCCGGTGAGTGTATATGTTATCTATTGTCCTCCCTTTGCACCAAGGGATTTCTCTGATGAGTCCAGGGTCAAATCCTATGAAAGAAGACAACCCCATTTTAAGGTGACTTCACAGCAATCATTGACACATAAGTATAGATTCAAAAAGAATAGGTCCAAAAGAAGACATCCCCATGTGAAGGTGACTTTGGAGCAATCACTTATCCCTAAGTTCTCAGATACTGAGGTTCACTGGTTTAGATTTGTCCTCCCGAAGATTAATTCGAAGGGTCCAGACTCAGATACTTTGAAGAACACTGAGGTCCAAATGCACACATTCCCCTGTAGAGGTGACTTTGGGACAATCTATTAAGCCCTAAGTTCTGAGACAATAAAGGTTAGATTTGTCCTCCTGAAGGATCACTTAAAGGGTCCAGGCTCAACTACTAGGAAGAGGACTGAGGTCCAAAAGATGACAGGTGATTTTGGAGCTATGATTTATCCCTAAGTTCTTAGACATTAAGCTTCCCAGGGATAGATTTGTCCTCACTAATGGTCTGGACTCAGATACTATGAAGAGCAGGGGTGTAACTTGAGGGGGTGCAGAGGGTGTGGTCCTAAATGTGTCCATGGGGCTTAGGGGCCCATAAGGTGTCACTTTCTCATATGAGAAGACTAGTAATATAAACTATACATTATAGTTAGGGGCCCGGCACAGACTTTGCACTGGGGGCCATCAGCTTCAGGTTACGCCACTGATAAGAGCACTTAGGTCCATAAAAAGACACCCCCATATCTTTAGGAGCAATAACTTATCCTTAATTTCTCTGACACTAAGGTTCCCAGGATTGGACTTGTTCTCTTAAAGTGCCCAATGGACAGAGGGTCCTTCACCATAAGGAGCTCACTGGAAAGCTGGTGACACCTACCAGAAGCACTTACCTATGGTCTCTTTACTACCAGAATCCCCTCCCCCTTGCTGCTGTCACCTCCTCCTCCACTATGTTGGCGGATGAGTGAGACACCATTGTTAGGACTCCTTTTCCAAGAACCAAATCTTCAGATGTTTTTGCCTTCATGACATGTTCCTTGTTTAATCCGACTTAAGTTCACATCAAAGCCTCAGATTAGAAGACTGAGCGCACGCGGAGATCAGTAACGTCCAATCACAGTCCTCCCTCAACATCTGCGGCTGCACTGGACATATCCTGCCTGTACAATGTAAACAGTGTGGACCCCGCCAGCAGGAATGTTTCCCATTCCTCTCATTCCATATGGGATCATTATCTTCAGGGGATAATTCCTCTGTCAGCAAAACTATTAAATCTCTAAGTGAGTTGCTGCCATTTTCTCCGCCTTTTAAATTCATGTTGTTTAATGTGCGACTTATTTTTATGCATTTTTATAGAGTTCTATTTTCCTGTTTACACAGTTTCAAAATCTTCTGCATGGACATCAATTTAAAGGATAAAATGCTGACTGCCAAAAACCTCCACAAGAGGGAGCTATTTGCATTTTACCATTTTATTGAGTGTAATATATAAATGTGTAGTGAGCTCCCCCTAGGGGTGACTGCAGGGAGCCAGCACATGGAATCCCGCAAATTCCTCTGGATGCATGTTGTCATTGTTGGACGCTGTCATAGTGGGGTCCAACACCATCCCCCTTCCTTTAGGAAATAGTCCCTAGTCACTTCTTAATGGGGTTGTCTTCTCCTGGATCTGTATTTTTGAGTTAGGGCCTAGACCTGAGGATCACATTCATTATTGAATTTCCTATAAAAGGTTGTGTGATCTATGGATGTAAAACTGCTGTGACTGCTTATACTGGAAATGGGGGTCGTAAGTACCCCAAGTGGATGGAGAGGGGGGTACACTAGCCCCACCAGAGCTACATTGACCCCAAATTTCTTAAGGTGCCAAAGGTGAAACTTCCATCATCCAGACAAGGATACATTTCCAAAATCCATCATGATCAACTAGAGACACTTACTCATAGATCCAGATAACGTGACTTTAGGAATCTTCTTATATCTATGGCCTCCTTTGTTCTAAAATCAACTTTTAAAATAATGCTAGTTAGCCTACAGTGGGGCACATTTACTTACCTGGTCCGTTCGCGATCCAGCGGCGCGTTCTCTGCGCTGGATTCGGGTCCGGCCGGGATTCATCAATGCAGTTCCTCCGCCGTCCACCAGGTGGCGCTGCTGCGCTGAAGTCCGCTGGAATGCCTCGAAATACACCGGCCTACCCAGGATGAAGGTGAGTGAAATTTTCGCGGCACAATTTTTTTTTTAAATGCGGCGGTTTTTCCGAATACGTCGGGTTTTCGTTCGGCCACGCCCCCCGATTTCCGTCGCGCGCATGCCGGCGCCGATGCGCCAAATTCCGATCGCGTGCGCCAAAAACCCGGGGCAATTCAGGTACAATCGGCGCAAAACGGAAATATTCGGGTAACACGTCGGGAAAACGCGAATCGGGCCCTTAGTAAATGACCCCCAGTATGTGCAATGTCCTGTGAAGTGTGCAGTGTGTACTATGTGCAGTGTCCTGTGAAGTGTGTACTATGTGCAGTGTGTACTATGTGCAGTGTCCTGTGCAGTGTGTACTATGTGCAGTGTGTACTATGTGCAGTGTGTACTATGTGCAGAGTCCTGTGCAGTGTGTACTATGTGCAGTGTGTACTATGTGCAGAGTCCTGTGCAGTGTGTACTATGTGCAGTGTGTACTATGTGCAGGGTGTGTACTATGTGCAGTGTGTACTATGTGCAGTGTGTACTATGTGCAGAGTCCTGTGCAGTGTGTACTATGTGCAGTGTGTACTATGTGCAGAGTCCTGTGCAGTGTGTACTATGTGCAGTGTCCTGTGCAGTGTGTACTATGTGCAGAGTCCTGTGCAGTGTGTACTATGTGCAGTGTGTACTATGTGCAGAGTCCTGTGCAGTGTGTACTATGTGCAGTGTCCTGTGCAGTGTGTACTATGTGCAGAGTCCTGTGCAGTGTGTACTATGTACAGTGTCCTGTGCAGTGTGTACTATGTGCAGTGTGTACTATGTGCAGTGTCCTGTGCAGTGTGTACTGTGTGCAGTGTGTACTATGTGCAGTGTCCTGTGCAGTGTGTACTATGTGCAGTGTGTACTATGTGCAGTGTCCTGTGCAGTGTGTACTATGTGCAGTGTGTACTATGTGCAGTGTCCTGTGCGGTGTGTACTATGTGCAGTGTGTACTATGTGCAGTGTCCTGTGAAGTGTGCAGTGTGTACTATGTGCAGTGTCCTGTGCAGTGTGTACTATGTGCAGTGTGTACTATGTGCAGTGTCCTGTGCGGTGTGTACTATGTGCAGTGTCCTGTGCAGTGTGTACTATGTGCAGTGTGTACTATGTGCAGTGTCCTGTGCAGTGTGCAGGGGGCACCAGATTCAGGATTTGTGGTGCCTGTTCTTTATGAATCTGGCCACCCTGCAGTGGCTGGACAGAGGGCACCAACTTTCTTTTGGTGCACCTTTATCATGGGGCGTGCAACACAATTCCGAGTGTCCGAGTCAGCACTGGAACGGCCCCTTTATGTGCAGAAATGTGTGTCACATTGGGGAATAGTGCAGTCACGACACAAAAAGGTCACATGCGAAACAAATGTAGTGCGGACACTTCTTAAATACCTGTACAAGCAGTTTGCACATACAAGAAAGTGCAAAGTCCGACAGAAAACTGGCGCAAGGACCTTAGTAAATCTGGGTCACTGAGTCCTCCACTAAGGGAAAGACCATATTTGTAGCTTTTCCCTGCTCCAGCCAACTGATAAAGGCCCCATATGAAGCCCCCCCCCCCCTGTATTAAGACCCTCTTGAGGTCTCCCTAAAATTCTCCATTTTCTCCTAGTGCCATAAATCAAGTGTAAAGCCAGAGGAATTGTTCTTAACGAGTCAAAACATGTTAAGCAATTCCCAGATAATTCTTTCCATTAAAGAAGAATAAAATATGTGAGAGAATCAGCCCATAACGTTGGCTGCCGGCCTGAGGTCACCTTCTAATAAACACGCCACGGAGCGGAGCGCAGCCCATTGCAACACGGTCTGGGGGGAGAATTCCCCTCCTCGCTCCTGTGAGGCAGGAAGGAATACTCCCCAAAATAAAAGAGTCCCTGATCATTGTATTAGTTTTGGCAGCTGAAGGGAACGGTCGACCTTCAGGTGCATCCACCACGTGGGAGCCATTAACACGGTGGGCGGTATTCTGGGGGCTCATCCCTCCAGACGCAGAGATGATTCTTACCGGATTTAAAGGGAATGTCTCTTGTATTGAATTATAGAATCATCAATTAGATTTCCATCTGTGGAAAGGAAACTGTGTGTCCGTTCAGTTTCTTACGATTTTACATTGTTGCAATGTTTTGGTATGTTGAAAGACCTTTGGGGGGAACCATAATGGATGCACAGACAGCGCATAATCCCTACATTATAGGGACAGTGATGTAAGGAAGAAATAAGAGGGGGTCATGGTGTAGCAGGAGGGCTGTATACCGTCTGCATATTGGGGTTGTCATTTGTCACTAAAGCTCCTGCCATCTGATGACAACAAGATGACTCTACCGACCTTGTTCTATAATAATAAGATCGTTTTACTAACTCTATCGTCTAATGGTAATAAGATGAGTCTACTGACCCAGGACTCTAATGTAATGATGTAGCTCTGCTGATCCTGTCCTCTAATGATACCAAGACTCTCCTTCAGTAATTTGATGACTCTGCTGACCCTTTCCTCTTATAATAATTATCTGATCCTGTATACCCTGTCCTCTAACAATAATGAAATACCCTGGCACTTTAATAATACGGAGATGACCTTGCTGACCTTGTTATATGATAATCGAGATGACACTGCAATGCCCATCTTCTTATAATAACATAACTATACTGACCCTGCCCTCTAAAGATAACAAGGCGACTCTGCTGACACTGAAAACAATGAGATGACTCTGCCGACCTTGTTCTATAATAACAGAGATGATACTACTACTCCATCCTCTAATGATAATAAGATAATTTGTTCATTATCAAATTATAATGAGATAACACTGTTGATCATGTCCTCTAACCATAAGATGACACTTCCGACCTTGTCCTCTAATGATAAAGTGACTCCTCTGACCTTGTCCTCTAATGATGAGATGACTCTGGAGACCCTGTCTAATAATGATAATATGACTCTGCTGACTCTGTCCTCTAATGATAAGATGTCTTTTCAGACCTAGTCCTCTAATGATGAGATGACTCTGCTGACTCTGTCCTCTAATGATGAGATGACTTTATTGGTCTTACCTTCTAATGATAGAGATGACTCTGCAGACCTTGTCCTCTAATGATGAGATGATTCTGCTGACCTTGTCCTCTAATGATCAGGTGACTCTGCTGACTTTGTCCTCTAATGATGAGATGACTTTACTGATCTTGCCTTCTAATGATATATATGATTCTGCTGACCTTCTCCTCTAATAATGAGATGACTCTGCTGACCTTCACCTCTAATGATGAGATGACTCTGCTGACCTACACCTCTAATGATGAGATGACTCTGCTGACCTTCACCTCTAATGATGAGATGACTCTGCTGACCTACACCTCTAATGATGAGGTGACTCTGCTGACCTACACCTCTAATGATGAGATGACTCTGCTGACTCTGTCCTCTAATGATGAGATGACTCTGCTGACCTGATCCTCTAATGATTGAATGAGATTATCTCTTTATATGATCACACTGATCACACTGTCCCTTGATTAGTCACTGTCTCTGCTGAAGCTGCACATCAAAGCTTAAAAGTAAACTAAAAACAGATAGAACTTTTGGCATTATGTGCCCCCCCCCTTCCCCTGTGTGTAAACACGTCATCACCAGGCATCAATGGGGCGGTGCTATCAATGGGGTGGGTCTATATGAGGAAACACAATGGGGCAGATTTACTTACCTGGTCCATTCACGATCCATCGGCGCGTTCTCTGCAGTGGATTCGGGCCCGGCTGGGATTCATTAAGGCAGTTCTTCTGACGTCCACCAGGTGGCGCTGCTGCGCTGAAGAGCATCGGAACGCTCTCAAGTTCACCGGCCTATTCCTGGTGAAGGCAAGTGCAAGCTCCGCGACACGTTTTTTTAAAAAAATGCGGCGGTTTTTCCGAATCCGTCGGGTTTTCATTTGGCCACGCCCACCGATTTCCGTCACGTGCATGCCAGCGCCGATGCACCATAATCTGATCGCGTGCGCCAAAATCCTGGGGCAATTCAGGGTAAATCGGCGCAAATCGGAAATATTCGGGTAACACATCCGGAAAACGCGAATCGGGCCCTTAGTAAATGACCCCCAATGTAACTAAATCCGTGCAATGTAACTGTATACAGTGTCTACTGAGAGCTTACAGAACTAACCTGCAAATTCATGAAAAAATCAAATCTTATCCTGTTCAGCAGATTTTTTATTAAGGACATATGCATAAAAATCTGATATTTTGTATACATTCAGATTTTTTATGCTACACACTTTCCCCCCATGTGATATACAATGTCTTAACATGTTAGTGATTTGAGTTTTGAGTGATTTATACCTTCGTATCGCGGCGGTGATCATGTGACTTTGCCAAAAAACTCTCACACCGTGGAACCCTTTCTTTATTTTCCAGATTTTGTTAAACCCTCTGTCTTATGACTGATTAGAACCAGCTGAAGGGATGGAAAATCCAGCGCGCAATGTATCGCTTACCGGGGCCGAGTCAGCATTTTATTCTATTATTATTACTTTACCGTTATCTCAACCACATGTTCCTGTGTATACGAGGCCATAAATATATACTGAAAACCCAGCCATGAAATATTTCCCCTCCCAAAATAATTACACAGCATGAGGTAGATTGGGAGACCATGAAAAATTATTGTGTGCCTATTGTTTGGAATTCCTTAATCTGTAGTATTTTAGCTCAAATTCACTGCTGAATTATCTAATACAGTGACCGAATTCCTCTGCAAATACATAGAACTACAATATAAAATTCTGACTTACTTAAGCCACCACTAGGGGAGCTCATAATCTTACTGCAGACAGTTTATACATTGAACTCTCTGACAACATTGTATGCAGTTAGATTCTGAGCTCCCACTAGTGGTGGAAGCAGAAAGCACAGATTTTATAAGGTTACTGGAGCTCCGGCATATGATAGTCCCGCTGCTTCTCTTGCCCAAACCCGATACATCAAGAGGCTTTATCCAGCAGGGTCCTGCACCACATCAGTGGTGTAGAAACCCTGAAATAATCGCAAAGTCTAGCACTTGTAATTACTTTCCCCAATCCGCCCCCTTCATGGCAGTGGGGCATGAAGGGTCATGAAAGGCGGGGAGCGGCCAGGCATGCGGAGGGCCAAAACCGATATCACAACCGATCCCGGCATCAAGGGTGGGGTGTAGAGCCATGTAGTTTGGGTCCAACGAACACCATTGATGGTCTACTATTACGACTGATCATCAATGTTTTACATTTGCAACCACCCTGATTCTTCACTCCCATGGCTAATGATGGTCATGAGGTCTTACGCAGTGACAACTTCCTCTTGGCTAGACTTGCAGTCACACACCAAAAATTGTGTGTTCTTGATAGATTGATAAACAAAACTTGGTATTAGTAGAAGAGCCGATAGACCAATATGCAATCCTCAAGTCAGTCTCGTCATTTAATTCTGTTCTAGGTGCCTCAAATATACTCAACTTTGCTCAAAGCCATTTCCCTGGTGGATTCACACCAAAAAATGTGTCTTGATTAACTGATCAAGCCAAGAGTCAAGTTAGTGGGTGCAGGTGCCATTGAGAAACTACTGACCAATTTTCAACCGTCAGGGTAGACCGATTATTCTTCTCTACTCTAGTTGCCTTAGTGCTCCTGAAAAGACTATCCTCACCATTGGACATGATAGAAAATCAAGTAGTACAGATGCATGAACTCTCAAAGACCAATTTTCATCCCTGGAAGAAGGTCTATTACCTTGCTCTTCGCTAGGTTTCTTCAAGCTTGTGTCTTGATTAACTGATCAAGCTTAATGTAAAGTTAGTGTTAGCTTGGTTCTTGGTTGAAAGGTATTCTGAAGGTTGTCAGTGGCACTTGCAGAGTATTCTGTTCTAGTTCAAGTTGGCTCAAAACATCTCTATGATGAAGACCACCCACGATAGGACGGGGAACTTCTGTGCATTCTGATGGTCTTCAGCGCAGCAGCGACACCTGGTGGACGTCGGAGGAACTGCCTTAGTGAATCCCGGCCGGACCCGAATCCATCGCAGAGAACGCACTGCTGGATCGCGAATGGACCGGGTAAGTAAATCTGCCCCAATGTGTCCTAAAGCTCATCTGCATTGGTCAAAAACATTTGACTTAATAGACCAAAACTGGTATCTTGATCAAGCCAAGATTGAGGTTAGTGGATGCAGACGCCATCACCATCCTAATTTTCAACCCTCAAATCAGGCCGATTATTTTGCTCATGTCTGGTGTCTTGAAACACCTTTATGTTGGCCATAATGTCCAAGTCACATTAGTGCATCAAAAAACTTTCTACATTGGTTAAAACCAGTGGCGTAACTACCGCCGTAGCAGCCGTAGCGGTTGCTACGGGGCCCGTGAGGTTCAGGGGCCCGGGGATGCACGCTCCCTGCAGTGCTTTGCCACGGCCCGGGGTAAGTGATCCGGGGCTGCAGTGCCGGGTGCCTGCCGGATCGTGCCCCCGGGCCCCTCCCTCTCTGTGCATCTACACATGTCTCCTGAGCCCACCCACCTCTTTCCGGGATCCCTGCCTGCTCAGCTCCTTGACCTGCCCCCCAGCCACCTCTCTGACCCGCCCCCCTCATCTCCCTGACCTGCCCGCCCATCACCCTGCAGGGCGGCACAGTTGACACTCTGCCCCCCCCCATTCTCCCGCTCGCCCCCCCCCCCCCACCGCTCGCGCACCCCCCCCTGCTCGCACATATGCCCCCCCCCCCCCCCGCTCGCGCCCCCCCCCCCCCCCCCGCCGTCTGAATGCATCTGGACACCCACCTGAACACCCATACAGCCCCCAAACTTCCTAAAAGGTAAGTATATACAGATGTATTTATCTGTATGTATATATGTATTTATATGCATATACTGTGTATATATGTATATACAGTGTGTATGTGTATATACAGTGTATATGTGTATATATGTATATACAGTGTATATGTGTATATACTGTGTATATGTGTGTAGATGTATGTACTGTGTATATATTGTATATATTGTATATATACTGTGTATATGTATGTATATATGTATATACTGTGTATATGTGTATATATTGTATATATACTGTGTATACATATATATATTGTATATATACTGTGTATACATATATATATGTGTATATATTGTATATATACTGTGTATACATATATATATACTGTTTATGAATATTCTGTATATATATATGTAAATCCTATGTATATGTGTATATATGCATCTACTATGTATACATGTATATACTGTGTATAAATGCATTGAAGCAAATACTGTATTTTTACATGCATATATTTAGCATATATATGATGTGTGTTTTTGTATGTGGTAAGTATGTATTCTGTATATACTGAATGTGTGTGTATTTGCTGTATATGTGTGTATATTCTGTATGTATATGCAGCATGTGTGTATATGGTGTTTTTATCCTGCATGTATGTGTATATATGGTCAGTATATACTGTATGTGTGTATGTATGTATATATGTGTATGTATATATATATATGTGTGTGTGTGTATTGTAAATGTATTATATGTATATAATGTGTATACTGTATTAGTTTGTATATACTCTGTGTATTAGTGTATAAATGTATATGACTGCATAAATGTGTGTGTATAAGTGTATACTTGTATGTATAAGGGTGCGAGTATACGAATGTAGAACTTTATGTGTGTATATAAAGGTGTGTATATATCAGTGTATAAATGTGTGTAATTGTATAAACATGTCTGTATAGGGGTACCTTCCCAAGAACATATGGGGGACGTATATCTGGCCGCAAATTTGCTACCGGATATACTTTCCTCATAGGCTTCTATACGCCGGGGCTCGGTACGGTGAGCACGAGTACTCACTGTTTTGAGCAAAAGAGATAGAGCGTGCTCTGTCTATGGCCGTAAGAACAGCCATGCGGCTCTATTCTTTATGGAGAGGGGAGGAGTAAGCTGCGCTCACCTCTCCTCCTCTCCAGCGCGCCCGACCTGTGCCTGCCATATATATATATATTTTAAGGGGAAGGGGGGCCCCATGCAGAAATCTGCTATGGGGCCCAGCCTCTCCTAGTTACGCCCCTGGTTAAAACCATTGAATTCATTCCATGCAGCAATATTCCAGAAAATGGATTTAGCCATTGGGGCACATTTACTTACCTGGTCCAGTGTTGTCCGATGAGGATTCGGGTCTGCCGGGATTCACTAAGGTCGTGTGCCTGATATCCAGCAGGTGTCGCTGCTGGTCCACAGGAGTTCACCTTCTTCTTCCTGGTGCATGTAAGTGCTTGATCTTGCGACACAAATCGTTTTTTAAATCCCATGGTTTTTCCGAATCCGTCGGGTTGTCCGACGGCCACGTCCCACGATTTCTGACGCCTGAAAGCCGGCACCGATGCGCCACAATCCAATCGCGTGCACCAAAATCGTGGGGCAATTCGGTGAAAAGTGGAAATATTCTGGAAATCCGACGAAAGTGCTGCGTTCGGACCCTTAGTAAATGAGCCCCATTGTGTTCTATTTCTGTCCAAACAGGAGATCACAAGTTAATTTGACCTTCTATAACTGGTAAAAAATAATAGTAGTTGTACTTAGATCCATGTCTTCCAAGCCCAAGGTCATGTTGGTGTTTTCCCGGAATGGTCTATGTGTTGTCTCACTGCTTCCATACCACACACATTCCGTCTTTCCAAATACTGTACCAGACCGCCTGTTTTAATAGTGATCTCATATATTAGCATGAAGCAAAAGATTCCTTTATTGAACATGGACAAAACACGGACATTAATCATGTCAACGGCAGTGAACACCATCTTCCCGATAGCTGCTTCATCCCGGCCCAAGGCAATCCAAGATTAGTAAATGCTCCGTTGTTTTAGAAAACCGCAATGGAAGAGAAGAAAAATAATAAGCCCAGAATATCTCAGTCTCAAAACACCCAAAGAGGGTCCCCAGGGCTAAAAATAACCCTCGATTGTGATTGCGTCCATCCTGTTATTTTTACCTCCGCACGGTCTGAATTTTGATTCATTTTAGACTGACAAAATAAGGAATCTGTGATCAAGGGCAAGCCAAGACCTGCCATGTCCTACAAGCCTGGATGGACGGCTCTGAGGATTTATGAGCCAGTTTTTCCAGTGCTTTGCTTTACATGAGACCGTGGCTTGGTTTAGGGCTCCTGCCATTCCTACAGATGTTGTATTCTGTTGGATTCACAGCCTCATAAACTGCAGGGTTATCAGCTCCGACTTGTGGATTGTAGATTTTGCTCATGGGTCTTTATAAGTTGTATTTGTGAAGAACATCTTCTCTTACGAATCCATGTTCAATGTCTTTGCAGAAGTTTTAATCTTTGAGCTCTCCACTTAATATACAGTGGGTACAGTGGGAAAGCATTCAGTCCCCTCTTTGTTTCATTGCAACCAATCGGTAAGATCTTTTAAAAGTTCTTTTTTCTTTGCTCATTAATGTGCACTCTACCCCCATCTTAACAGAAAAAAAACAGAAATGTAGATATATTTGCTAATTTATTAAAAAAGAAAAACAGAGATATCACATGATCAGAAGTATTCAGACCCTTTGCTTAGCATTGAGTAGAAGCCCCTTTTGAACTAGTACAGCCTTGAGACTTCTTGGGAATGATGCTACAAGTTTTTCACACCTGGATTGTGGACATTTTTGCTAATTTATTAAACAAAAAAACAAAAAAAAATATATCACATGGTCATAGGTTTTCAGAGCCTTTGATGTGAGACTCATATTTAACTCATATGCTGCCCATTTCCTTCGGATCCTTCTTGAGTTGGTTCTACTCCTTCATTAGAGTTCAGTTGTGTTTAATTAAACTGATTGAACTTGATTAGAAAAGGCTAACAGTCTAGATAAGACCTCATAGCTCCAAGTGCATGTCAGAGCAAATGAGAATCATGAGGTCTAAGGAACTGCCCAAGGAGTTCAGAGACAGAATTGTGGTAAGGCATAGATCTGGCCAAGGTTACAAACGAATTTCTGCAGCACTCAAGGTTCCTAACAGCACAGTGGCCTCCATAAACCTTAAATGGAAGAAGTATGGTACGACCACAACTCTTCCTTGACCCGCCGTCCAGCCAAACTAAGCAATTGCGAGAGAAGAGCCTTGGTAAGAGAGGTAAACAAAAATCCCAAGATCACTGTGGCTGAGCCCCAGAGATGCAGGAGGGTGATGGGAGTCACCTATCACTGCAGCCTCCAGCAGTTGGGGTTTTATGGCAGAGTCTGGAATCTTCTCCTCAGTACATATAAAAAAAAAGCCGAATACAGTGTGCAAAACACATGAAGGATCTCAGACTATGAGGAATCAGATTCCCTGCTCTGATGAGATGAAGATTGAACTTTTTGGTGTTAATTCTAAGCGGTGGAGAAAACCAGATGCTCTGGACTTCAGAGTGGGCCAAACCTTCCAACAAGACAATGACCCTAATCCCATAGCTAAAATAACAAAGCAGGGGCTTCAGAACATCTCTGTGACTTTTCCTGACCAGCCCAACCAGAATCCGGATCTAAACTCAATGGAGCATCTCTGGAGAGACTGGAAAATGGCCTCCACCAACATTCACCATCCAACCTGAGGGCTCTGGAGAGGATCTGCAAAGAAAAGGCAGATGATCCCCAAATCTGAGCATCTTCCCAAGAAGACTCCTGGCTACATCAGCTCCATAGCTGCTTCTACTCATCACTGAGCAAAGGGGCTGAATACTCATCACCAGGGGCCAAATACTTATCACCAACGGCCGAATACTTATCACTGGGGGCTGAATACTTATCACCGGGGGCTGAATACTCACTACCAAGGGAGTGGCAGAAGTGCAAATTACTGGGGGGACAGAGTGCACATTACTGTGGGGGGGGGCAGAGTGCACATTACTGGGGGGGGGGGGCAGAGTGCACATAACTGATGGGGCAGAGAGCCCATTACTGGGGGGCACATTACTGTGGGGAAGAGTGCCCATTACGGGGGAGGAGGCAGATCGCACATTGGGTGGGTTAATCCGAAAACCAGCACCTTCACTGACCACTGCTTATATAAAGGCATCAGATCACACAGGACATGACAGCTCGCTGTGTACTGGGGGTGTAGTCACAGAACAGTCAGAGCCCCATGCTGACCCCTGACCACTGCTGGCTATGATAGAAAGGTGACAGGACATGGCAGCTCGCTGTGTATGGGGGGTGTAGTCACAGAGGGGTCAGAGTACCCATGCTGACCCCTGACCACTGCTGGCTATGATAGAAAGGTGTCAGGACACACAGGACATGGCAGCTCGCTGTGTATGGGGGGTGTAGTCACAGAGAGGTCAGAGTACCCATTCTGACCCCTGACCACTGCTGGCTATGATAGAAAGGTGTCAGGACACACAGTACATGGTTGCTCGCTGTGTATGGGGGATTGTAATCACAGAGGGGCCAGAGCGCCCATGCTGACCCCTAACCACTACTGGCTGTGATAGGTGTCAGGAGATGGCAGCTCGCTGTGTATGCGGGGTGTAGTCACAGAGGGGTCAGAGTGCCCATGCTGACCCTGGCCACTGCTGGCTATGATAAAAAGGTGTCAGGACACACAGAACATGGCAGCTCGCTCTCTATGGGGGGTGTAGTCACAGAGAGGTCAGAGTGCCAATGCTGACCCCTGACCACTGCTGGCTATGATAGAAAGGTGTCAGGACACACAGGACATGGTAACTCGCTGTGAATGGGGGTTGTAGTCACAGAGAGGTCAGAGTGCCCATGCTGACCCCTGACTACTTCTGGCTATGATAGAAAGGTGTCAGGACACACAGGACATGGCAGCTCCTTGTGTATGGGGGGTGTAGTCACAGAGGGGACAGAGCGCCCATGCTGACCCCTGACCACTGCTGGCTATGATAGAAAGGTGTCAGGACACACAGGACATGGCAGCTCGTTGTGTATGGGGAGGTGTAGTCACAGAGGGGTCAGAGCCTTCATGCTGACCCCTGACCACTGCTGGCTATGATAAAAAGGTGTCAGGACACACAGGACATGGAAGATCACTGTGTATGGCGGGTGTAGTCACAGAGGGGTCAGAGCAGCCATGCTGACCCCTGACCACTGCTGGCTATGATAGAAAGGTGTCAGGACACACAGGACATGGCAGCTTGCTGTGTATGGAGGGTGTAATCACAGAGGGGTCAGAGCGCCCATGCTGACCACTGCTGGCTAGGATAGAAAGGTGTCAGGACACACAGGACATGGCAGCTCGCTGTGTTTGGGGGGTGTAGTCACAGAGGGGTCAGAGCGCCCATGCTGACCCCTGACCACTGCTAGCTATGATAGAAAGGTGTCAGGACACACAGGACATGGCAGCTCGTTGTGTATGGGGAGGTGTAGTCATAGAGGGGTCAGAGCCTCCATGCTGACCCCTGACCACTGCTGGCTATGATAGAAGGGAGTCAGGACACACAGGACATGGAAGATCACTGTGTATGGAGGGTGTAATCACGGAGGGGTCAGAGCACCCATGCTGACCACTGCTGGCTATGATAGAAAGGTGTCAGGACACACAGGACATGGCAGCTCGCTGTGTATGGGGGGTGTAGTCACAGAGGGGTCAGAGCGCCCATGCTGACCCCTGACCACTTTCTTGGCTATAATAGAAAGGTGTCAGGACACACAGGACATGGCAGGTCGCTGTGTATGGGGGGTGTAGTCACAGAGGGGTCAGAGTGCCCATGTTAACCCTTGACCACTGCTGGCTATGATAGAAAGGTGTCAGGACACACAGAGGACATGGCAGATCGCTGTGTATGGAGGGTGTAATCACAGAGGGGTCAGAGCGCCTATGCTGACCCCTGACCACTGCTGGCTATGATAGAAAGGTGTCAGGACACACAGGATATGGCAGCTCGCTGTGTATGGGGGGGATGTAGTCTTAAAACACTCACTCTCCATAACTCCCACCAGATTAAACAAAGCTGATGGCTTCAGACGTAGAATACAAATACAAGAGCAAACATGGAGGTCCGTGCCGCCCACCTCACAGGAGCACATGTTTACCCATCTAATTTGGCGTGACCCACTGACTATAAATAGTCGGAGAGCCTGTCTACCCGGAGACAAACCACAGGAATTCTTGTATTCTGGTGCACCGAATGGAAATTACAATGGGAATTCTTGTAATACACAGCCGTCGGCCTGTAAAATACTTGCAGGAATGTGGTCGCTAATATGACAGAAAATGTGGGTTGAGGATATTGCACAGAGGCCCTCAAACGGATTGCTCCGGCCAGGAGCCATTATTGTAGATCTCCAAAAATTAGAAATTTCAAAAAAATTGATAAGCATTTTGCACTTTTGTTAACAATAATAGAATCTATGATGAAAACCCATTTATTAAACAAGAAATCTCGCCTTGTTATAAGTATCCCGGCCCAGGTGATAAGTATTTAGCCCCCTCAGTGCAGAGTAGAAGCAGCTTCGGAGCTGGTACAGCCAGAGGTCTTCTTGGGAAGATGCTACAGGTTTCTCACCCCTGTATTTGGGAATCTTCTTCCCCTTCCCTGCAGATCCTTTACAGTTAGGAACCTTGAGTGCTGCAGAAATTCTTTTTTATCCTTGTCCAGATCTGTGCCTTGCCACAATTCTGTCTGAGCTCCTTGGGCAGTTCTTTAAACCTCATGATTCTCTTGTGCTCTGACATGCACTGTGAGCTGTGAGGTCTTATATAGGCAGGTGTGAGTCTTTCATGAGCCTAATCAAGTCAAATCAGTTTAATTAAACACAACTGGATTGCAGTGAAGGAGTAAAACCATGTGAGTTTCATATAAGTCACAGCAAAGGGTCTGAATACTTATGATCATGTGATATTTCTGTTTTTCTTGTTTAATAAATTAGCAAAATTCTGCATTTCTGTTATTTTTTTTGTCAACATGGGAGCAGAGTGCAAATTAATGAGCAAAAAAAAGAACTTAAAATTTAAAGGGGTCTGAATATTTTCCATACCCCCTGCATGGACCTTATATTTATATATGCACATTGCACACAAATATATATATATTTGTGTATAGAGAGAGAGAGAGAGAGAGCTTTGACAAATTTGCACCTTTTACACGTTACTCAAATAAATGGAAAATTGTCTCACACATAAACCTATACTGAGACCCAAGGGTACAGCAGAGTCATTACCTTTCTGTCCCATTAAAGAAGAAAACATTAGCAAAAATTAGAAAAAAAAGACAGGATTGAGCCCCTGCTTTATTAATCTTCACTCAGATGGATTGTTCTTCTGAAATCCCCCTCCTTCCTGTCCCTGACTACAGAGCTCACTGCAGGCTGCAATACACAGCAGAAAGGAAGAAGGAAACTGTATTGTAAGGGCTGCTGTTGCCCCCTACCAATTGCAATGGGTACTACAAGGAAGATGCATGTGAATGTAGTCAGTAGATGTGTGGACTGTAATGGACAGGCACTGGAGCGGTATCTGTGCTTCAGTTTAGAAAGCAGTTTCCTTCTCCAATCACATGCAAAGCTGCCTCCACAATTTTGCACTGCATTGTTGTATGACAATACAATATAATGGCTGTCCAAATCCAATTAACACTCAGCTCTTAGATCCCATGACGAACAGCTGGATTAAGGACAGATTCCAAGGACAACAGCTCTGGATGTGACTAGAGTATAGAACATAGGTATAAATAAATGTGACTTTTAATTACTTGTAGAAGTTTTACTGCCAACGCATTGTAGATCCCATCGCTGGAAGAAAAGAAATACTTGGATTTCAAGTATCTTGGCCACTGACTTAGAACATCAGATGCTGAAATGAGAAAAACCTGTTGCATTTCAATGTTCTTCTCTCTGATAAGAAGCGGAGATGAAATTCATAAGCAGTAAAAGAGTATTAAAGCCACAAGAGATAGGGATCATTCATAATTCATAAATCAGATGGCGTCCGGGAGTGAGCGGGGGAGGGGGGCGCCCGCAGGGGCTCATTACTGGGATCCTTTACAAGCAGAAAACTTTCCACTGTTAGAAGAGAAGCGGACGCTACAGATAAGAAAATCCCTTTAAGGCTGGAGCTAATGGTGCGTGGTAATGGCTCGTAACAGCTCATAAACCCCGTAGTCGTGTCCAGGCCACCACGTAGTCACCGCGCTGCTGGAAATCTGTAAGAAGTCGTCTATATTTATAACTAAATTGATAGTCTGTGCTTAAAGGGGTTGTCCAGTCCCCAGGATAGAGGATAACTTACAGATTGTGGTTCAGTGTGAAAACACAATAAGGGCCCTTTGGACCCCCAGGTGCATAGAGCAGATGATAAGGGATAACTTGCTGATCAGTGGGGGTCCCAGCGGTGAATCCTTGTACCCCTAAATGAATAGAGCAGCAGATCGCCCTGCGGATTGGGGATAACTTGTGATGCCTGGACCTCCCCTTTAAGCACAATGGGTTTTAGACCTCCTTGTCTCCTCATCAGGGGGTCTTCTGATACAGTCTAACTGATTAGCTGATCTCATGGCCCTTCATGCATCAGAACCCGCTAAATCTAAGTTCACAGTAAGTGATCAGAAGTACAACGCCTCACCTTACATTGTGGCTGTGTCTGGTTACTGCAGCTCAATCCAATTCAGGATATTAAGAACTCACAAAATACCATAAATTAAATGTAGGGATTAGCCCTGATCCATCTTAGTAGGAGGTAATAATGACATTTATCGTTGTATACAGTTTAGTGAAGTCGAGATATGTTTCCCTGAGATGTACCTCTGGTACCTGGCAAAACTTCAGCCGGATTCACCCCCTCCCTCCGCGCTGGTAACACCTGCGGATGGTGCTGGCACCTATAGTGATGAGGATTGTGTCAGCAACGATCATGGCTGTAACCATTAGGTGTTCTTGGTACCTGAACCAAACTTCTGTTCAAGCTGTTACCGAACTTGAAAAACCCAAAACTAAACAGGTCCATTCATTCTTAATCAACACAGTGGGGCACATTTACTAAGGATCCGAATCGCGTTTTTCCACCGGGTTCTCCAAATTTTTCCAATTCACGCCGACTTGGAGAACGCGCTGCTGGATCGCGTCTGGAACGGGTAAGTAAATCTACCCCAATGTGGCTCCTCTGACTCAGCTCTAATAGTGAGGAGCCCAGGAGGTTTGTCCGAAACTGGATCAAAAGGGATCAAGACCCGAATCTAAACACTCAATGGTAGCCCTTAAAGCCGCCATTGCCTGCAATCTTGTTTCCCCTCATGCCCCATAGTGGAGAATATGGGACACTTAACCACTGATCCATAAGGACGCATGGTTGGTTTTGCCTTGTCCAGTTCGTCTTTAAGGTGCCACTAGCACTGGGTATAGCTCACACAACATACCTTTATCCCGATTAAGGGGTTTTATGACTATAGGGGACCCCAGAAATTTATTATTATTATTACTATTTAGAGTTCAGACTGACAGTGACAACCCAAATGGGCTTCCATTCAGAACCTCTATTGACTTCTAATGGTGGAAGTGAAATCAGGCACCTGGGTTGTCTCCGTACAGTTGTGGGTACAGTTCATAGTTTAGATGAAGCTTTGAGTTTATAAACTATTATGTAACTTTTCTGTATTCTGTTTTGCTTTCTCTTTCCACAACAGCTTATTGACGCTGAGCCAACTCTTAACTAATGCATATGAGATAACTGGATACCTTTGACTTACAAAATGTTCTGAGTTTGTATTTTTACAGGACACAGATGTTTGGATGAAGAAAACAGTGAAGAGAAGCGATGTAAATAGCCGCCGCCCGCCATCCACCGCCATCTGATACAAAAATAATGCACAAGTGTCTGCTCCGGTTTAGAGCTGACACAACAAAGATGCAATCTATTCAATTTCATCTCTACATTCTTTGTAGAAGTAACTCACAGAATACAGATGTTAAGTATATTTATAGAGTGATGTCCGGGGGCCGTTATAAGGGAGGAAGTCAAGAATCGGAAGAAGCCTTCTATTGTTAGCGTCTTCATACCCCTGTCCTCTCAGTAGACTACTGTCACTGATAATGGAGAAATTGCAATAATTTTTACGGCTACGCTACCTCCATGCCATGTGAGCATGGAGGAGGCTTGGAGGGATGCAGCCACTGGAGAAATGGGCCGGCACATGGGTTTCCGGCTCCATGTCTGGGGTTTCCGTCATGTCCAACCTGGAAACATTTTGTCCGGCGGCGCAGCTTTCCAATGGATACATTAGGAGGGCCCATGCCTCCTGATATATCCATCGGGACAGGTGGTGGTATGGACATTGTCCCATGCCGGTGAACAAATTCTGATGTATGATGCACCCCCCCCCCCCCCACCTATGTGTACTTTCTTGTACTCTGTAAGGGTTAAATAGTCCTGTACTTACAATTTGTTTGTAGGATTAGTTACATTTGCTGAGTTCTCAGAATGTATCCACCAAGAGTATAAGAGTTAATCCCTGTCAGTAATTCTGGATCTGAAGCCTCTTTCCCTCACTGCCTCTCAGGAGACAGGTTGGTTCTTTTTTCTACTGTCCTGTTAGGAGAAAGGACCGAGCTAGTGTCTCACTACTTCTTAACTTACAGCTATTCCCAGAGTGTGTGCTATGATGGCTCTCTCACCACCTGCCAGAAGACAGGTATGAAGGTTCTTCTCAGTGTCCAGAGAATTATCCCCAACACCCAGAAGCTTGTCCATGCAGCAGAGCTCATCCGGCTCCTCCATGAAATGGATACAGATCGCAGCCACACAGATCCTGGGCTGGATATGTTACACCCACAGCCACTGAAGGAACAGCAGGTTCCTGGTTTGCGGCTTGTTACCCTGTTGCTGCCGTTTGGAGTTCTGCACAATAAACCGAACTGTGAGTTATATGTTAAACTTTCTTTTTGCTATACCCTGCAGGTCCATAACAGGGGTGAATAAGGCCGACTCCATGATATAGTGCTACCATGACACAAGCTTTAGGATGCAGCCAAGCCAAACCCTCCAGTCCAAACCCATAAGCTGCCCTCCACCAACAGCCTCCTGTCACCCTCTGTGGCCTATCCTACCATACATAGTCAACCATAGTATGCCCAGATTTTTGGATTTTCACTTCTGGACATCCAGTACCAGAGAAGAGGATGATGGTGGTTGTGCTCCATTTTTGATATGTTGCACTGTGACCTATGTGTGGATAAGGATCAGACATTCGGGGGTCACTGTCATGTCTTCTGATCAGTTCACTTTCCATAAAAAGAACATTCCCCCAATCAGAACGAAAAATACTATCAATTAAAGTGGAACTACCCTCTTAGCGCCCAGGTCCGCTGGCTGTTGGCACAGAGACCTGTAGCACAGGCCGGCGGGAAACATGTGGCCGACAGATTGAGAAAGTCTAATACAGAGAATCAAGCCCAGGGAACAGGAGCTGCCAAATGAGATTTCTCAGCCCATAGGGGCCAGTGCCAATATCTCATGAATCAGCTGCAGGGCAGCGCGAATATTAGAGAATGTTAGTTGTCTGGACCCTCGCCACCCCCCTCCCAGGTTACTGAACACTAATGTAGAAACCAGAAAGCCAGGAAAATAGTCATAGAAGTATCTGGATAATGGATCAGGAGCCGGCAATTGTGTAACAGCATAGAGACAGATGAATGGATAGGTAGAAGGATAGAAAGAAGGATAGATAGATGGATATATAGAAGATAGATAGGAGATAAATAGATACATTGATAGATAGATGGCTAGATAGATAGATAGATAGATAGATAGATAGATAGATGATAGATAGATAGATAGATAGATAGATAGATAGATAGATGATAGATAGATAGATAGATAGATAGATAGATAGATAGATAGATAGATAGATAGATAGATAGGAGATAGATAGATGAAAGATAGGAGATAGATAGATAGATAGATAGATAGATAGATAGATAGATAGATAGATAGGAGATAGATAGATGAAAGATATGAGATAGGATAGATAGATGGATATATAGAAGATAGATATGAGATAAATAGATACATTGATAGATAGATAAATAAATAAATAGATATGAGATAGATAGATAGATGATGATAGATAGATAGATAGATAGATAGATAGATAGGAGATAGATAGATGAAAGATATGAGATAGATAGATAGATAGATAGATAGATAGATAGATAGATAGATAGATAGATAGATAGAAGATAGATAGATAGATAGATAGATAGATAGATAGATAGATAGATAGATAGATAGACCCTAGAAATAGATAGACAGATGGATACTGCATAGAGATAGATTTCCATACTCCACATCTCTCTTGGTTGAGTATTTTATGATTTGCTCACATCCAGCGGACGCCCTGCGACTCATTTATTTTATTGCATTCCAGGAACAGTGAGAACAGCTGCCATAATGTGTGCGCCAAAACATGTGTGTACAGCAGGGATCGGGAATGGCTCCCCCTCCTATCAACAATGGGGTCTGATGAGTACATCAACACCATCATCATCAGTCCTTCGTGTCATAGCTCCTCCTGGTGGCACATGGGTCATGGTTACAGATCATTTACTTGTGTTGTCTTGGAAGACTGGAGGGTAACACCACACCTCATGTAAACCACCTGTAAGGGCACTTTAATTACCCGTAACACAAATATCAGTAAACTTTAACCATATAAGTAACTTCCAAAATATGACAGACACTTCTTGCTGGGTGTAAAGTTAGGTCACAGCTTTATTTATTTTATATATTAACCTGTAATATCCAAAAATCAGGCACTTGAGATAGAATCACACATCTGAGCTCTGGAAGCTGAAAGCCTGGACTCCCAGCTGGCAAGTCAGCCAACCGAGCAACCACCATCTCCAATCTTCCACCATTCTGGCTGCTTAGTCTTGAAATTAACTATAAAAAGGTAAAACATAACATAAACATAACATCTGAATAACATAGGGAGGGACAGCTGAGTGTTGCCTCAAGGAGGGAGATAACATTGAGTCATCAGCCATATAAACCCATCCTGTAGGAGGGGAGGACATCAGGACACTAACAGGGGAGGGGTACTACACATCTTAAAAGCACAGATCACCAACCCTATTAAAGAGCAATAGTAACCAAACTTTTAACCCCTTTGCATCTAATAAGGTCAGCCCCCAGTCTAGGGGTACGTTCCTTCAACAGTCAGGTGTACCCCACATGAAAATATTGCAGCAACTTCTTCTTATCTGCAAGGTAAATGTACAATAGTATACAAGTTGTGCATTGCGGTTCATTGACTGAGGTTGGGTGAACTCAAACCTCAAAATTGTTTTGGGTGGGGTCCTAGAATCAGAACCTGAAACCCCTCAATTAACTCCCTCAATCATTGCATGGGCCGCCTGCATCTAAATGCCCCCACCGGCTTTGCCAAGAGCATTTAAAGAGTTAACAACCTCAACTCCAGGTTCAGGTTAGTGGGGCCTGAAACCCCAATGTTCGGCATGGATCCAAACATTGTGAGTTTGCTCATCACTAGTGGTGACATCAGAAAAACTTACACCCCAGCGGCTCTGCAGGGGGTGAATAAAGTCACTTCTGAAGATTAGAAAACCTCATACCACCCAGTTATAATGTAGATGGTGACAGTTCATCCTCCATGACTGTATACTAATAATGTTTTGGATTAGGAGCCTGTAGAAGAAAAGTCACACTGTCCTCCCAGCAGGCAGAGATGGTACTGGATCTAGCTGACCATGTGATGCTGTGCTAAGGCATTTTGGACTTACATACTCTGCATTCAGGTTATAGATGTAGAGTACCTCCTAACCGTCCCAAATCCAGTGGGACAGTCCCTATTTTGTGGCACTGTCCTGTTGACCCGTCTGGTGGGAGGTATGTCCCGGGACATCAGGTCTGCCCACATTCTCCAGACTTCCGACAGAACGATAGCACAGAGAGCCGATACATCACTGTGCCTCTCTTCTTCCGCTGAGTGTAGTAGAGGTGACAGGCGCAATGTGATGATGTCATCCCTGCCTGCAGGGTTCACTGCTACATGCAGCAGGAGAGGAGCCACTGCAGGAGAACATGTCAAGGTATAAAGTATCTAAGTATAAGAAACCTGTTAATTCTAAAAAGGCATCAGAATCCCTCTATCCTAAAAATACAACCCTCAGCAGCACTTTACAGCGGGCATGCTGGGTGTTGTAGTCTCAGATCGGATGGTTGAACTGACCTGTGCTCTGACCTGGATCTCACAGATCTTTACTAGGGAATTCTCTACAATAAATTCGCTCTCATCCCTGCGCAGCCAAATCCCTGGGAGACGCTTAAAACATTATCTCTGATCATTCACATTATATAAAAGCAAAAAAAAAACACCACCAAAAAACCACAGCCTGAAACACGGGTAATAAGAGAGGAAAAACTCTAAGGGTTCATACACACACAGTATGCCCATCGTGTGCTGGAGGTGGCCCCTCCTCCCTCCATAGAAAACAGCGGTGCACGGCCGCACACTCGCAGAAGGATAGAGCATGCTCTATCTTTCTGCGGTGTGCATCGTGGATCGGTCGCCACACATGTGTCACATGGTACCGCCGCCGGGCCACCATTGCCGTCTATTAGGACGTATATGCAGCCACATGTACATTCCCATGAACGGCCGTGTGAATGAGCCCTAACAGCTACAAAATGGTGTAAACTGGGGATCTCGTGTATATAATGATATATATACAGCCGGTATAACCTGGGGATCTCCTGTATATAATGATATATATACAGCCGGTATAACCTGGGGATCTCCTGTATATAATAATATATGTACAGCCGGTATAACCTGGGGATCTCCTGTATATAATGATATATGTACAGCTGGTATAACCTGGGGATCTCCTGTATATAATGATATATGTACAGTTGGTATAACCTGGGGATCTCCTGTATATAATGATATATGTACAGCCGGTATAACCTGGGGATCTCCTGTATATAATAATATATGTACAGCCGGTATAACCTGGGGATCTCCTGTATATAATAATATATGTACAGCCGGTATAACCTGGGGATCTCCTGTATATAATGATATATGTACAGCTGGTATAACCTGGGGATCTCCTGTATATAATGATATATGTACAGTTGGTATAACCTGGGGATCTCCTGTATATAATGATATATGTACAGCCGGTATAACCTGGGGATCTCGTGTATATAATGATATATGTACAGCCGGTATAACCTGGGGATCCCCTGTATATAATGATATATGTACAGCTGGTATAACCTGGGGATCTCCTGTATATAATGATATATGTACAGCCGGTATAACCTGGGAATCTCCTGTATATAATGATATATGTACAGCCGGTATAACCTGGGGATCTCCTGTATATAATGATATATGTACAGCCGGTATAACCTGGGGATCTCCTGTATATAATGATATCTGTACAGCTGGTATAACCTGGGGATCTCCTGTATATAATGATATATGTACAGCCGGTATAACCTGGGGATCTCCTGTATATAATGATATATGTACAGCCGGTATAACCTGGGGATCTCCTGTATATAATGATATATGTACAGCCGGTATAACCTGGGGATCTCCTGTATATAATGATATATGTACAGCCGCTATAACCTGGGGATCTCCTGTATATAATGATATATGTACAGCTGGTATAACCTGGGGATCTCCTGTATATAATGATATATGTACAGCCGGTATAACCTGGGGATCTCCTGTATATAATGATATATGTACAGCTGGTATAACCTGGGGATCTCCTGTATATAATGATATATGTACAGCCGGTATAACCTGGGGATCTCCTGTATATAATGATATATGTACAGCTGTTATAACCTGGGGATCTCGTGTATATAATGATATATGTACAGCCGGTATAACCTGGGGATCTCCTGTATATAATGATATATGTATAGCTGGTATAACCTGGGGATCTCCGGTATATAATGATATATGTACAGCCGGTATAACCTGGGGATCTCCTGTATATAATGATATATGTACAGCCGGTATAACCTGGGGATCTCCTGTATATAATGATATATGTACAGCCGGTATAACCTGGGGATCTCCTGTATATAATGATATCTGTACAGCTGGTATAACCTGGGGATCTCCTGTATATAATGATATATGTACAGCCGGTATAACCTGGGGATCTCCTGTATATAATGATATATGTACAGCCGGTATAACCTGGGGATCTCCTGTATAGAATGATATATGTACAGCCGGTATAACCTGGGGATCTCCTGTATATAATGATATATGTACAGCTGGTATAACCTGGGGATCTCCTGTATATAATGATATATGTACAGCTGGTATAACCTGGGGATCTCCTGTATATAATGATATATGTACAGCCGGTATAACCTGGGGATCTCCTGTATATAATGATATCTGTACAGCTGGTATAACCTGGGGATCTCCTGTATATAATGATATATGTACAGCCGGTATAACCTGGGGATCTCCTGTATATAATGATATATGTACAGCCGGTATAACCTGGGGATCTCCTGTATATAATGATATATGTACAGCCGGTATAACCTGGGGATCTCCTGTATATAGTGATATATGTACAGCCGGTATAACCTGGGGATCTCCTGTATATAATGATATATGTACAGCTGCTATAACCTGGGGATCTACTGTATATAATGATATATGTACAGCTGGTATAACCTGGGGATCTCCTGTATATAATGATATATGTACAGCTGGTATAACCTGGGGATCTCCTGTATATAATGATATATGTACAGCCGGTATAACCTGGGGATCTCCTGTATATAATGATATATGTACAGCTGGTATAACCTGGCGATCTCCTGTATATAATGATATATGTACAGCCGGTATAACCTGGGGATCTCCTGTATATAATGATATATGTACAGCCGGTATAACCTGGGGATCTCCTGTATATAATGATATATGTACAGCCGGTATAACCTGGGGTCTCGTGTATATAATGATATATGTACAGCTGGTATAACCTGGGCATCTCCTGTATATAATAATATATGTACAGCCGGTATAACCTGGGGATCTCCTGTATATAATGATATATGTACAGCCAGTATAACCTGGGGATCTCCTGTATATAATGATACGTGTACAACCGGTATAACCTGGGGATCTCCTGTATATAATGATACATGTACAGCTGGTATAACCTGGGGATCTCCTGTATATAATGATATATGTACAGCCGGTATAACCTGGGAATCTCCTGTATATAATGATATATGTACAGCCGGTATAACCTGGGGATCTCCTCTATATAATGATATATGTACAGCCGGTATAACCTGGGGATCTCCTGTATATAATGATATCTGTACAGCTGGTATAACCTGGGGATCTCCTGTATATAATGATATATGTACAGCCGGTATAACCTGGGAATCTCCTGTATATAATGATATATGTACAGCCGGTATAACCTGGGGATCTCCTCTATATAATGATATATGTACAGCCGGTATAACCTGGGGATCTCCTGTATATAATGATATCTGTACAGCTGGTATAACCTGGGGATCTCCTGTATATAATGATATATGTACAGCCGGTATAACCTGGGGATCTCCTGTATATAATGATATATGTACAGCCGGTATAACCTGGGGATCTCCTGTATATAATGATATATGTACAGCCGGTATAACCTGGGGATCTCCTGTATATAATGATATATGTACAGCCGCTATAACCTGGGGATCTCCTGTATATAATGATATATGTACAGCTGGTATAACCTGGGGATCTCCTGTATATAATGATATATGTACAGCCGGTATAACCTGGGGATCTCCTGTATATAATGATATATGTACAGCTGGTATAACCTGGGGATCTCCTGTATATAATGATATATGTACAGCCGGTATAACCTGGGGATCTCCTGTATATAATGATATATGTACAGCTGGTATAACCTGGGGATCTCGTGTATATAATGATATATGTACAGCCGGTATAACCTGGGGATCTCCTGTATATAATGATATATGTATAGCTGGTATATCCTGGGGATCTCCGGTATATAATGATATATGTACAGCCGGTATAACCTGGGGATCTCCTGTATATAATGATATATGTACAGCCGGTATAACCTGGGGATCTCCTGTATATAATGATATATGTACAGCCGGTATAACCTGGGGATCTCCTGTATATAATGATATCTGTACAGCTTGTATAACCTGGGGATCTCCTGTATATAATGATATATGTACAGCCGGTATAACCTGGGGATCTCCTGTATATAATGATATATGTACAGCTGGTATAACCTGAGGATCTCCTGTATATAATGATATATGTACAGCCGGTATAACCTGGGGATCTCCTGTATATAATGATATATGTACAGCTGGTATAACCTGGGGATCTCCTGTATATAATGATATATGTACAGCTGGTATAACCTGGGGATCTCCTGTATATAATGATATATGTACAGCCGGTATAACCTGGGGATCTCCTGTATATAATGATATCTGTACAGCTGGTATAACCTGGGGATCTCCTGTATATAATGATATATGTACAGCCGGTATAACCTGGGGATCTCCTGTATATAATGATATATGTACAGCCGGTATAACCTGGGGATCTCCTGTATATAATGATATATGTACAGCCGGTATAACCTGGGGATCTCCTGTATATAGTGATATATGTACAGCCGGTATAACCTGGGGATCTCCTGTATATAATGATATATGTACAGCTGCTATAACCTGGGGATCTACTGTATATAATGATATATGTACAGCTGGTATAACCTGGGGATCTCCTGTATATAATGATATATGTACAGCTGGTATAACCTGGGGATCTCCTGTATATAATTATATGTGTACAGCCGGTATAACCTGGGGATCTCCTGTATATAGTGATATATGTACAGCCGGTATAACCTGGGGATCTCCTGTATATAATGATATATGTACAGCTGGTATAACCTGGGGATCTCCTGTATATAATGATATATGTACAGCCGGTATAACCTGGGGATGGATGTCCTGTATATAATAATATATGTACAGCTGGTATAACCTGGGGATCTCCTGTATATAAGGATATATGTACAGCTGGTATAACCTGGGGATCTCCTGTATATAATGATATATGTACAGCTGGTATAACCTGGGGATCTCCTGTATATAATGATATATGTACAGCTGGTATAACCTGGGGATCTCCTGTATATAATGATATGTGTACAGCCGGTATAACCTGGGGATCTCCTTTATATAGTGATACATGTACAGCTGGTATTCCAATGCTCTGATAATTGGCAGAATTTCTGGGCAATGCTCTGCCATCAGGTTACCAATCGCCTCTATTATTATCACTGGCTGTTTCTGATTTGGATTCTACATTTGTGCCCAATGCTTGCAGTGAATACACGTGGCAAATCTCCTCTTTGTTTAATTTAATTCTCCAGCTGGAATAGAGATATTTTCCATTGTACAAAACTCTAATATGGAATCATTTGAAATCCTTGCAGGAAGGTGGAGGAAGATGGTCACTTGTCCAGGTGGATAGAAGTCACTATACTATATACATTGTATTTTCTTTAAGGGATGTAAGAAGCCGTCAGCTCTATAGAAATCCGGGCACATGGACCACCCATACCAGGACAGTAATGGTGAGTTGTGGTTTTGTAATAGCCGCGGACTTACCTCTATCTGCAGAATACACTGGTGTCGTATCATAGTTATATTATCAACCATTAAAAGCTCCAGTTATAACATGAAGTTCGTTGTCAGATAAAGAACAAAATGCAGAATGGATTCCAAAAGTCGCCAATAAAATGTTCTCTGGAGCGAGATTGTTGGACTGATCTTAGATAGAGTTATAATTATTTCTTGGAAAAGTTAATGAACTTGTTGCTGCAATTAAATGCATAAGCCTCTGGCAACTAGGAATCTTGGGAGTCCAGAGCACAGCAGAAAACACATGACCTTGACACATCACATACGACCTTCTTATCGATGTTACTTCTACTTATTTACAATGCACTTTGCTCCTTGGCCCAGTAGAGCTTACAATCCATTTAGGATGGACAGTGGGGTGTGGAAACTCACTAAACCTCCAGATTATATCTAGAACTTGGAGGTCTGTAATGTCTCCTAAAACAGATCATAACTAAATTGAGCATCTATTTAGCTGCCTGGTCAGCTAGGAAAGGTCTGGCCAGCTTTCCTATGCCTCCTTTAAGCTTACAACACTTTGGCTGGGAGCTTTGGCTTAACAACTAATGTCTGCTATAGCTATCCAATAGTGATCCCATCTACTGCCCTAAAGTAGTGTTTATATCTGAAATATATGCCTATTACTGAGGGGTTAATGTGATATTTATGTTTACTTTGTTGAAACATTTGTTATCTTTCCTGCAGAATCCCAGGCTGTGATTGGTTGTTAGCTCAGCATGCTTGGAGTGAATCTATATACACTCACCGGCCACTTTATTAGGTACACCATGCTAGTAATGGGTTGGACCCCCTTTTGCCTTCAGAACTGCCTCAGAGCTTGGCCCCCACCTTTGTGCTCCTGTATAGCTCCACCTCCTGCTTCTTCTCAGAGGGCACAGCCTGGTCACCCTGACATAAGTGGGGGAGGGACAAGCTGTACAGGAGCACAAACATGGAGACAGCCTGCAGCTCAAACAGGTCACATGTTGTTTTTTTGAAATGCATGCAAACCAAAGTCCAGCCCCTCTGACTACCCCAGGATTTTGTCAGGGAGCAAGAGTAAGTTATAACACACAATTATATTGTAATGCAAATGCTTAGAAAAGGCAGAAAGGCAGATTTGCACTGCAGATGTCATGGTCTTTTACAATCTGTCTTTAGTGAAAAATGAGGTCCCTGCTGACAGGTTCTCTTTAAGGTCAGGCCCTGATGGAGTATCGTTGCAAATCTAGATGGAGCAGCTAAACATGAATGCTGTGACGGCATCACAAGGCCAACATCTCTCAGATAAGCTGCCTCAGAATAGTCACAGAAATCCGGGCAAGCATCAGTAAGGCCGAGCCAAAGTTCAGGGTGAGCAGATACGGTTCAGTGATTTCTCATCAATTATCAGCACTACGGAAACACAGATCAGAGTTGTATCACTCAGTCACGGTCAGAAGACTAGAAGCCATACTTGGTCGGGAGGGTTTTGGTCATCACAGCCCCAATGATCACCTAGCAAGTACCTTTATCACTTATACAAAATAAATACTTTGCCCCCCAGCAGTCTGTGCCGCTCCTCGGAGTGTGGCAAGTCGGTCAGTGGGATTGCGTTAGACGTTCCGGAGTGGCGTTGCTTCATGAAATCCTCTCTTATCAGGTTGAAGAGTTCATTTCAAGTGAAGTATTATTGGATCTCCTCCTCCCATAACCTGAAGTGATGGGAGATTGTGCAGAGTTTTTGGACTCGGGTTGTTTTATGGTGGAAAGTTTCCAGGTTTTAAAAGCCCACTTGGCATTTCTCAGAACTATGATGGGTATTTTGCATCAAACTCTTCCAAAACCGCTGAATGCGCCCGAGCTTGTTACAATTACAAAGAGCTAATTATTCTGCTGGGTTCTCGGGCCGAGGTGCTTATCTCTCCATGCCGTGGCTGCGCTCCAGCCCGTATTATGAGCGTCCCGGTGAAAATAAAATTGTTATTACAAAAACATTGCTGGATTGGCCGCCGCTGAAGGACGGAAGCTTCTCAAGAAGGCGACTCACAAGCCTGGGATAAAGTCTAGGGATTACAGAGAGAAGCCATAACTCATTGTCACCATTTATGGGAATGATCTGCAAATTAGAAATATTTTTTAAAATTTTCTCCTTTCCTGTGATTTTTTTTAGTTTACTGACGAGTGGTTCAAGGTGAGAATAGTTTCCCATAGGAAATAAATCTAAATATTGTATGACACTATACTCAGGAGCATTCAAATAGCAGAACATATCAGAGACAGCAGAGAAATATATATTAATGTATAGTACTATATCCATCATAGCCACATAATACAGATGCAGCACCAGGGTCATTTTTATTACACAGAGTACTAACGATTACTACATAAACGTCATGTAATGATATACCGTATTTTACGGCCTATAAGGTGCACCTCTAATAAATGCCTGCTAAGACATCTAGGTTCATATTTAAGGCGCACTGGAGTATAAGGTGCAGGATCAAATGCAGTACCTAAAAATGTGCACAGTTCTAGCCAGCTACACTTCCCGGGAAACTTGTCTTCAGCGTGTCAGAGAGCTCCGATCTCAGAGGTATGGGCTGCTTGGGGTTAATGCAGGGTGGTGCAGCAGGGGTTAAGCGGTCTCCCTCTGCCCCTTCTCCTTCCCTCCTCAGCCAGGGTGTTATTCCTGTGAGGTTCCCTGTGGCTCCTTCTCTTTCCCCTGTTACAGGGCTGTCAGGTATGGGGGATTTCTTACTGATGATGATGATGATTGCCTGGTGGTCGGCACTATGGCAGCTCCGGTCTCTCCGTGCTAGGGGAGGGCAGGATGGGCACAATGTTAGTTGTGGTGCCAGGGCACTTCAGGAACCAGGGACCCTGTGTACTGTGTGGGAAGGTGCAGGACATTTCTGGGGATGGAGCTATTAAACACTGGTAAATGTACAGTACATCTTGTCTGTAGTACATTTCTGTATAAGTTCATATATAAGGCACACTGGCCTATAAGGCGCACCTTTGATTTCTGAGAAAATTAAAGGATTTTTGGTGCGCCTTATAGGCCGAAAAATACGGTACTTACTACTTAGATACATTATCAGAACCAAGATATCCACTTTCAGTATCTGAACCAAACTTTCTCGATGCACACAGCATAAAAACTAAGTTTACTGCATAAATACAGCACCAGAACCAATGTTACTATATGGTACTAGAACCACACTCATCACAAAATTACAGCCCTGGGATCACCTTTATTAAAGGAAATAGTCAAGTTGGCTATAATGAAGCTTACTACATAGATATGGTACCAGAATTTCAACTTAGTGTTTAAATGTAGTGTGAGAAGCAAGTTTACTATATAGATATAGCAAACTAAGCTAACTAAGAAAATAAGGTTACTACATAGATATAGTAACAGAACCAAGCTTATTACATAGAAAGAGCACAGCAACCAAGTTTATTACATAGATAGAGTACTAGAACCAAGTTGAGTATGTAGATACAGAACCAGGATCAAGCTTATTCCATACAGAAACATCATCAAAATTGCTACATAGATATAGAACCAGAACATACAGAAATATGGTACCTGAACCAAGGTTTCTAGAAAGTGCCAGAACTAAACTACTACATAGATCTGAAATCAGAAACAAGATAGCTGCATAGATACAGTATTAGAAGTAAGTTTACTACATAGATACAGTACCAGAAACATATTCATTACATAGATACATGCGTGAACCAAGCTTTTTACAAAGATACAATCATAGTCAGCAGGAATACAAACTGGATAAAGGGTCAGGTACAGGTTCCAAAAACAGGCAAGTCTATCAAGTAAAGAAAGGTTACAGAAAGGATAAACAGGGTCCAGGAAAGGTATAAGTTACACATGGGGGCTCATTTACTAAGGGTCCGCAAAGCGCATTTTCGTCAGTTTTCCGTTTTGCACTGAATTGCCCCAGGATTTTGGTACACGCGATCGGATTTAGGCGCATCGGCGCCGGCTTCCACGTGACAGAAATCGGGCCGTTGTCATTGGACAACCCAACGGATTCGGACAACGCGCGGGATTTAACATTTAGAATTGTGTCGCAAGATCAGCACTTACAAGCACCGGGAAGAAGAAGGTAAACTCCGGCGGACCTTGGCACAGAAGTGACGGATGCAGGAACTTGGGCGCACTATCTTAGTGAATCACGGCAGACCCAAATCCTACTTGGACAACACACCGTGGGATCGCGACAGGATCGGGTAAGTAAATCTGCCCCATGGTTTCCGATTCTGGCTGGGGGTACACAGCGTTCCAACTCTGGCTGGGGGTACACAGGGTTCCAACTCTGGCTGGGGGTACACAGGGTTCTGACTCTGGCTGGGGGTACACAGGGTTCCGACTCTGGCTGGGGGTATGCTGGGGGGTAGGATACAGGGTTCCGGCTCTATGAGGATACAGAGCTGGTGCACCACCATCAGGTAACAGAGGAACCAGATCAGGCTGAGGTTCACAGGCAGGAGAACCACAGGTCACAGAAGAACCAGATCTGGTGCAGAAATTCGGGTACTGCTAACTCAGCAGCCAGAGCCTAAACAGAGGATTCTGACAGATACAGTACAAGAATCAAGCTCACTACATAGATACAGAACAAAAACCAATGCACACTGCATGGATACAGTTCCAAAACTAAATTTGCAACACTGACACAGTACCGGAATCAAGCTCTTTACATAGATCAGAGAAATGCTGGACTTCAAGAAGGGTCTAGATGCCTTTTTCCTGCATTTTAATGATGGTTATGTTATATAGAATTGTTTCCCCTAAATCCCTTCCTCATCCAATCCCTTCCTTGGTTGAACTTGATTCAACCATACAAACTATGGAGTTTAGAGGGCAGTGTTTGCCTGAAATGATATCATTTCTGATTGTAATTTACTGACTTTATCATTTATCACATTACTTCACACAAATCCTTATGATCACAAGATCAAATCAAGAGCCAAAAATAACCCTTCCAATGTCTCCAGTGGCCACGACCAGAACAGACACATGAAATATTAGCCGGGTGATGGTCGCACAGAGACGTCCAATTTTTGTTTTAATTCATTAGTAAATTCCAGATTTGTCCACGGTGTGGATTTACGTAGTGTGAACATTAGCGCGCCGGGCATTAGTCACATGTGTCTGAGACTTCGGGCATCATTATCTGGATGACTACTTCCCAGTAAATGGAAAGTTTATATCCAGATCATTACATGATTAGATTACACAGGTCTTGGCTGTAAACCTTTCGTGGTCGAAGACAAGATGCAAGGCAAGCAATAGTAACCATGCTGGATATTCCAAATTATCCTGTCCCCTATAAGACCCCCTAGAGGCACGAGATAGTACAGTAGTTACTCTGAACCTAATTCTCAATGCTAGAGAGAACTGTGCAGCAGTGTAATTATAGCTGCATTGTTCTCTTATTCCTCTCTCTATACTCTCCTACTATAGGATGTAAGGATGGGCATGTCAGGTTTATGTAGGGCAATTTCCTGGTAAAGGAGGAAATCACTACTAATGGAAACCAAGAACATTACCATTACCCCTTTATAAAAAGGAACCTGTCAGCAGGTGTGACCATGTAGACTGCAGCCGGTGTTAGATATTGGGGGTCATTTTACTAAGGGCCCGATTCGCGTTTTCCCAACGTGTTACCCGAATATTTCCGATTTGCGCCGATTGTACCTGAATTGCCCCGGGATTTTGGCGCACGCGACCGGATTGTGGCGCATCGGCGCTGGCATGCACGCGACGGAAATCGGGGGGCGTGGCCGAACGAAAACCCGACGGATTCGGAAAACCCGCCGCATTTAAGAAAAAAAATGTGTCGCGAAAATCACACTTGCCTTCACCAGGTATAGGCCGGTGAATTTCAGGGCATTCCAGCGTGCCTCCGGGGAACTTCAGCGCAGCAGCGCCACCTGGTGAATGGCGGAAGAACTACCTTAGTGAATCCCGGCCGGACCCGAATGCACCGCAGAGAACGCGCCGCTGGATCGCAAACGGACCGGGTAAGTAAATCTGCCCCATTGTCTCTGGAGAGATGTGTAATCATTAGTCATGATTTGCAGATGAACACTGCAGTTGTGGGTCCCGAACCAGAAGTTCAGATTGAGGCAGAGGACTGGGACACATTTTGCACTGGGGCCTGGCAGCTTCAAGCTGCGCCACTGCTTACATCACCGTTCTTCTCTTTAATGCAGTTAAAGTCCATGTATAAGATTATATTCCACACTGTTTCCTTGTGGCTCAGCAAGACACTAGATGCACAGAGCTGACGTATCGTTTTATACATGGACTTTTGCCGCATTAAAGTGATGAACGGTGATGTAAGCAGTGGCTCAGCTTGAAGCTGCCAGGCCCCAGTGTCGCAGTCCTCCGATTATAATGTATTGTTTATAGTACTAGTCTTAAGGAAGGTCACCATATGGGCCCCCTAGGCTTCTTCGGCGCGGTTACGACTACACTCTTTGCAACACCACTCACGGCCCCCCACACTCCTCCAGGCCCCCCACACTGCTCCCGGCCCGCCACACTCCTCCCGGCCCCCCACACCGTTCCTGGCCACCCCACACCACTCCCAGCCCCCCACACTCCACCTTGCCTGCTTCACTCCTCCCGGTCCCCCGCACCACTCTCGGCTCCCACACTCCTCCCAGCCCGCCACAATACTCATCCCCCCACTCTTCCAGGCCCTCCACACTCATCCCAGCCTGCTTTACTCCTCCCGGCCCCCACACCACTCCCGGCCTCCCACACTCCTCTCACCCCCCACACTCCTTCTGCCCCCCTAAACTCCTCCCAGCCGCCCACACCACTTCCGGCCTGCTTCACTCCTCCTGGCCCCCTGACAACACTCGTGAACCACCACACTCCTCCCTGTCCCCTAGATCCCACCCGGCCCCCCACACAGCTCCCGGCCTCCCACACTCCTCCCAGCCTGCCACATTCCTAAATCCTGTATCCTAAATATAGAAAATGTCATGAAATATTTCTTGTTTTATTGAGTTTTATTATGAAACAAAACTGTTTGTTCATTATTTTGTGAGAATATTATTACTTTTTATTCATACTGTATTTTGTGATTTATTTTTGTGTTTTTGTCATTCATCATTTTGATTTAAATGAATTTTTTTTTCATCTTTTGATATTTTATTGCTTTTGGTGTTTTATGGTTCCATTATTTATAGTTTGTTGACATTTTCAGTCTATTTTTTTTTAGGAATTTAATATCTCTTATTCTCTAGCTTGTTTGTAACTTACTTGATTTAATTTCAATTTTTTACTATTTTTAGTAACTTAATATTTTGGGAATCTTGAAACTTTTCACTGTATGTGTTTTACAATTCAAACTTTAAGTCTTGGGTTATAACTTCATATTTTATGGGGTTTTTAACTTTTACTATGTTTTTGTAGACTTTTTATTTTATTCTTTTTGGTAATTAACCATTTTATTTTATATTTTGCTTATTTTTGTATATTTTTATGGATTTGTCATTAGTGTTTTTTCGCTCACTTTTTACGGGAATAGGCGTTGCAGTTGGGTTGGGTGATGATTTTACATACTGTACGTGCTGACCTGCTAAAACTAAAAATACTTTTGCTTTATAAAAACATTTGAGATATTGGGAATGCGTAACATTCCTGCACCATGTGGTATGTCAAAATTAAAGGGCATTTCTATGCAAACCTTTATAACCATATTTAAAACAATTACTGAAGTATTTCTGACCGGCTGCTCGGCAGAATCCTGACTCTTTCAGGAATAATAGAAGTTATTCACCGCAGAGGTGTTTCCCCTTCACATGGTTTCAATTTATTTCTTCCAGAATCCTATAACTTTCCATTTTCTATTAAAGGGGTTGTGCAGGATTCAGGCTGCTTTCTCGTTATGTGGTGACTCACCTGTCCATCTTGTTTTTCCTCCATAACCACTTTAAATCCAGGGACTAGAGATGTGCGAATCGATTCTAACGATTCTAAATTCATTTAGAATTTCAAGAAAAATTCGGTTCGTAACGAATCCGAAGTTTACAGTTTTTCGTAGGATCGATTTTCTAAAAAGAAAATTTTTATTTTTTTTTCAATTTTTTTCCCCTTCATTAGAAAAATGGCAACAAGCACAGCGTTTTATATGGGGCAGAAAACTCAGGGAAGGAAGAAGGAACATGGCGGTAGTGTTCCTCACTGTATGGGGGTAGTGTTCCTCACTGTATGGGGGTAGTGATCCTCACTGTATGGCAGTAGTGTTCCTCACTGTATGGGGGTAGTGTTCCTCACTGTATGGGGGTAGTGTTCCTCACTGTATGGGGGTAGTGTTCCTCACTGTATGGGGGTAGTGTTCCTCACTGTATGGGGGTAGTGTTCCTCACTGTATGGGGGTAGTGTTCCTCACTGTATGGGGGTAGTGTTCCTCACTGTATGGGGGTAGTGTTCCTCACTGTATGGAGGAAGTGTTCCAGGGGCGTAACTAGGAGAGGCTGGGCCCCATAGCAGATTTCTGCATGGGGCCCCCCTTCCCCTTAAAATATATATATATGGCAGGCACACGTCGTGCGCGCTGGAGAGGAGGAGAGGTGAGCGTGGCTCACCCCTCCCCTCTCCATAGAGAATAGAGCCGCATGGTCGTTCTTACGGCCATAGATAGAGCACGCTCTATCTCTTTTGCTCAAATCAGTGAGTACTCGTTGTGCTCACCGTGCCGAGCCCTGGCGAATAGAAGCTTATGGGGGAAGTATATCCGGCAGCAAATCTGCGGCCAGATATACGTCCCCCATATGTTCTTGGGAAGGTACCCCTATACAGACATGTTTATACAATTACACACATTTATACACTGATATATACACACCTTTATATACACACATAAAGTTCTACTCTCGTATACTCACACCCTTATACATACAAGCATTCACTTATACACACACATTTATGCACTCATATACATTTATACACTAATACACAGAGTATATACAAACTCATACAGTATACACATTATATACATATAATACATTTACAATACACACACATATATATATAAATATATATATACATATATACATACATACACAAATACAGTATACACTGACCATATATACACATACATGCAGGATAAAAACACCATATACACACATGCTGCATATACATACAGAATATACACATACATTCAGTATATACAGCATACATACTTACCACATACAAAAACACACATCATATATATATATATATATATGCTAATATAAATACATGCATGTAAAAATACAGTATTTGCTTCAATGCATTTATACACAGTATATACATGTATACATAGTAGATGCATATATACACATATACATAGGATTTACATATATATATATATATATATATATATATATATATATATATACGGAATATGCATAAACAGTATATATATATATATATATATATATATATATATGTATACACAGTATATATACAATATATACACATATACACAGTATATACACACATATACACACTATATATACACATATACACACTATATATACACATATACACACACATATACACAGTATATATACACATATACACAGTATATACACACATATACACAGTATATATACAATATATACACATATACACAGTATATATGCAATATATACACATATACACAGTATATACACAATATATACACATATACGCAGTATATACACAATATATACACATATACACAGTATATATACAATATATACACATATACACACATAAACACAGTATATACACACATATACACAGTATATATACAATATATACACATATACACGTATATACACAGTATATATAAAATATATACACATATACACAGTATATACACATATACACTGTATATACACTGTATATACATATGTACACAGTATATGCATATAAATACATATATACATACAGATAAATACATATATACATACAGATAAATACATCTGTATATACTTACCTTTTAGGAAGTTTGGGAGCTGTATGGGTGTTCAGGCAGGTGTTCAGGTGGGTGTCCAGATGCATTCAGACGGCGGGGGGGGGGGGCGAGCGGGGGAAGGGGGGGGGGCGAGCGGGGGGGGGGCCTTCGGGGGAAGGGGGGGTCGAGCGGGGGAAGGGGGGGGGGCAGAGAATCAACTGTGCCGCCCTGCAGGCTGATGAGCGGGCAGGTCAGGGAGATGAGGGGGGCGGGTCAGAGAGGTGGCTGGGGGGCGGGTCAAGGATATGAGCAGGCAGGGATCCCAGAAAGAGGCGGGCGGGCTCAGGAGACATGTAGATGCACAGAGAGGGAGGGGCCCGGGGGCGCGATCCGCCACTGCAGCCCCGGACCACTTACCCCAGGCCGTGGCAAAGCACTGCAGGGAGCGTGCATCCCCGGGCCCCTGAACCTCACGGGCCCCGTAGCAACCGCTACGGCTGCTATGGCGGTAGTTACGCCACTGAAGTGTTCCTCACTGTATGGGGGTAGCGTTCCTCACTGTATGGCGGTAGTGTTCCTCACTGTATGGCGGTAGTGTTCCTCACTGGATGGGGGTAGTGTTCCTCACTGTATGGGGGTAGTGTTCCTCACTGTATGGCGGTAGTGTCCCTCACTGTATGGCGGTAGTGTTCCTCACTGTATGGGGGTAGTGTTCCTCACTGTATGGCGGTAGTGTTCCTCACTGGATGGGGGTAGTGTTCCTCACTGTATGGGGGTAGTGTTCCTCACTGTATGGCGGTAGTGTCCCTCACTGTATGGCGGTAGTGTTCCTCACTGTATGGGGGTAGTGTTCCTCACTGTATGGCGGTAGTGTTCCTCACTGTATGGGGGTAGTGTTCCTCACTGTATGGGGGTAGTGTTCCTCACTGTATGGCGGTAGTGTTCCTCACTGTATGGCGGAAGTGTCCCTCACTGTATGGACGTAGTGTTCCACACTGTGTGGCAGTAGAGTTCCTCACTGTATGGGGGTAGTGTTCCTCACTGTATGGGGGTAGTGTTCCTCACTGTATGGGGGTAGTGTCCCTCACTGTATGGAGGTAGTGTTCCTCACTGTGTGGCGGTAGAGTTCCTCACTGTATGGGGGTAGTGTTCCTCACTGTATGGGGGTAGTGTCCCTCACTGTATGGAGGTAGTGTTCCTCACTGTGTGGCGGTAGAGTTCCTCACTGTATGGGGGTAGTGTTCCTCACTGTATGGCGGTAGTGTTCCTCACTGTATGGGGGTAGTGTTCCTCACTGTATGGCGGTAGGGTCCCTCACTGTATGGAGGTAGTGTTCTTCACTGTATTGGGGTAGTGTTCCTCACTTTATGGGGGTAGTGTTCCTCACTGTATGGGGGTAGTGTTCCTCAATGTATGGAGGTAGTGTTCCTCACTGTATTTCGGTAGTGTTCCTCACTGTATGGGGGTAGTGCTCCTCAATGTATGGGGGTAGTGTTCCTCACTGTATGGGGGTAGTGTTCCTCACTGTATGGGGGTAGTGTTCCTCACTGTATGGGGGTAGTGTTCCTCACTGTATGGCGGTAGTGTTCCTCACTGGATGGCGGAAGTGTTCCTCACTGGATGGGGGTAGTGTTCCTCACTGTATGGGGGTAGTGTTACTCACTGTATGGGGGTAGTGTTCCTCACTGTATGGGGGTAGTGTTCCTCACTGTATGAGGATAGTGTTCCTCACTGTATGGGGGTAGTGTTCCTCACTGTATGGGGGTAGTGTTCCTCACTGTATGGGGGTAGTGCTCCTCACTGTATGGCGGTAGTGTTCCTCACTGTATGGGGGAAGTGTTCCTCACTGTATGGTGGTAGTGTTCCTCACTGTATGGGGGAAGTGTTCCTCACTGTATGGTGGTAGTGTTCCTCACTGTATGGCGGTAGTGTTCCACACTGTATGGGGGAAGTGTTCCTCACTGTATGGTGGTAGTGTTCCTCACTGTATGGGGGTAGTGTTCCTCACTGTATGGAGGTAGTGTTCCTCACTGTATGGGGGTAGTGCTCCTCACTGTATGGCGGTAGTGTTCCTCACTGTATGGCATTAGTGTTCCTCACTGGATGGGGGTAGTGTTCCTCACTGTATGGCGGTAGTGTTCCTCACTGAATGGCGGTAGTGTTCCTCACTGTATGGGAGTAGTGTTCCTCACTGTATGGAGGTAGTGTTCCTCACTGTATTTGAGTAGTGTCCATCACTGTATGGGGGTAGTGTTCCTCACTGTATGGCGGTAGTGTCCCTCAATGTATGGGGGTAGTGTTCCTCACTGTATGGTGGGAGTGTTCCTCACTGTATGGGGATAGTGTCCCTCACTGTATGGGGGTAGTGTTCCTCACTGTATGGGAGTAGTGTCCCTCACTATATGGGTGTAGTGTTCCTCACCGTATGGCGGTAGTGTTCCTCACTGTATGAGGGTAGTGTCCCTCACTGTATGGGGGTAGTGTTCCTCACTGTATGGTGGTAGTGTCCCTCACTGTATGGGGGTAGTGTTCCTCACTGTATGGTGGGAGTGTTCCTCACTGTATGGGGGTAGTGTCCCTCACTGTATGGGGGTAGTGTTCCTCACTGTATGGGAGTAGTGTCCCTCAATATATGGGTGTAGTGTTCCTCACTGTATGGCGGTAGTGTTCCTCACTGTATGAGGGTAGTGTCCCTCACTGTATGGGGGTAGTGTTCCTCACTGTATGGTGGTAGTGTCCCTCACTGTATGGGGGTAGTGTTCCTCACTGGATGGGGGTAGTGCTCCTCACTGTATAGGGGTAGTGTTACTCACTGTATGGCGGTAGTGCTCCTCACTGCATGGCGGTAGTATTCCTCAATGTATGGAGGCAGTGTTCCTCACTGTATGGGGGTAGTGTTCCTCACTGTATGGGGGTAGTGTTCCTCACTGTGTGGGGCTAGTGTTCCTCACTGTATGGGGGTAGTGTTCCTCACTTTATGGCGGTAGTGTTCCTCATTGTATGGGGGTAGTGTTCCTCACTTTATGGCAGTAGTGTCCCTCACTGTATGGGGTAGTGTTCCTCATTGTATGGGGGTAGTGTTCCTCACTGTATTGCGGTAGTGTTCCTCACTGTATGGGGGTAGTGTTCCTCACTGTATGGGGGTAGTGATCCTCACTGTATGGCGGTAGTGTTCCTCACTGGATGGGGGTAGTGTTCCTCACTGTATGGCGGTAGTGTTCCTCAGAGTATGGCAGTAGTGTTCCTCACTGTATGGCGGTACTGTTCCTCACTGTATGGGGGTAGGGTTCTTCACTGTATGGCGGTATTGTTCCTCACTGTATGGCGGTAGTGTTCCTCACTGGATGGGGGTAGTGTCCCTCACTGTATGGCGGTAGTGTTCCTCACTGTATAGGGGTAGTGTTCCGCACTGTATGGGGGTAGTGTTCCTCACTGTATGGGGGTAGTGTTCCTCACTGTATAGGGGTAGTGTTCCTCACTGTATGGGGGTAGTGGTTCTCCCTGTATGGAGGTAGTGTTCCTCACTGTATAGCGGTAGTGTTCCTCACTGTATGGGGGTAGTGGTTCTCACTGTATGGGGGTAGTGTTCCTCACTGTATGGGGGTAGTGTTCCTCACTGTTTGGGGGTAGTGTTCCTCACTGTGTGGCGGTAGAGTTCCTCACTGTATGAGGGTAGTGTTCCTCACTGTATGGGGGTAGTGTTCCTCACTGTATGGGGGTAGTGTTCCTCACTGTATGGGGGTAGTGTTCCTCACTGTATGGGGGTAGTGTCCCTCACTGTATGGAGGTAGTGTTCCTCACTGTGTGGCGGTAGAGTTCCTCACTGTATGGGGGTAGTGTTCCTCACTGTATGGAGGTAGTGTTCCTCACTGTATGGAGGTAGTGTTCCTCACTGTATGGGGGTAGTGTCCCTCACTGTATGGGGGTAGTGTTCCTCAGTGTATGGCGGTAGTGTTCCTCACTGTATGGGAGTAATGTTCTTCACTGTATTGGGGTAGTGTTCCTCACTGTATGGCGGTAGTGTTCCTCACTGTATGGCGGTAGTGTTCCTCACTGAATGGCGGTAGTTTTCCTCACTGTATGAGGGTAGTGTTCCTCACTGTATGGCGGTAGTGTTCCTCACTGTATGGCGGTAGTGTTACTCACTGAATGGCGGTAGTTTTCCTCACTGTATGAGGGTAGTGTTCCTCACTGTATGGCGGTATTGTTCCTCACTGTATGGCGGTATTGTTCCTCACTGTATGGCATTAGTGTTCCTCACTGTTTGGGGTTAGTGTTCCTCAATGTATGGGGATAGTGTTCCTCAATGTATGGGGGTAGTGTTCCTCACTGTATGGGGGTAGTGTCCCTCACTGTATGGGGGTAGTGTTCCTCACTGGATGGGGGTAGTGTCCCTCACTGTATGGGGGTAGTGTCCCTCACTGTATGGGGGTAGTGTCCCTCACTGTATGGGGGTAGTGTCCCTCACTGTATGGGGGTAGTGTCCCTCACTGTATGGGGGTAGTGTCCCTCACTGTATGGGGGTAGTGTTCCTCACTGTATGGGAGTAGTGTCCCTCACTGTATGGGGGTAGTGTTCCTCACTGGATGGGGGTAGTGTCCCTCACTGTATGGGGGTAGTGTCCCTCACTGTATGGGGGTAGTGTCCCTCACTGTATGGGGGTAGTGTCCCTCACTGTATGGGGGTAGTGTCCCTCACTGTATGGGGGTAGTGTTCCTCACTGTATGGGGGTAGTGTTCCTCACTGTATGGGGGTAGTGTTCCTCACTGTATGGCAGTAGTGTTCCTCGCTGTATGGGGGTAGGGTTCCTCACTGTATGGGGGTAGTGTCCCTCACTGTATGGGGGTAGTGTCCCTCACTGTATGGCAGTAGTGTTCCTCACTGTATGGTGGTAGTGTTCCTCACTGTATGGCGGTAGTATTCCTCACTGTATGGGGGTAGTGTTCCTCACTGTATGGCGGTAGTGTTCCTCACTGTATGGGGGTAGTGTTCCTCACTGTATGGGAGTAGTGTCCCTCACTATATGGGTGTAGTGTTCCTCACTGTATAGCGGTAGTGTCCCTCACTGTATGGGGGTAGTGTCCCTCACTGTATGGGGGTAGTGTCCCTCACTGTATGGGGGTAGTGTCCCTCACTGTATGGGGGTAGTGTCCCTCACTGTATGGGGGTAGTGTCCCTCACTGTATTGGGGTAGTGTCACTCACTGTATTGGGGTAGTGTCACTCACTGTGCGGGGGGTAGTGTTACTCACTGTATGGGGGTAGTGTCCCTCACTGTATTGGGGTAGTGTCACTCACTGTATTGGGGTAGTGTCCCTCTTTGTGCGGGGGGTAGTGTCCCTCACTGTGCGGGGGTAGTGTCCCTCACTGTGCGGGGGGCAGTGACCCTCAGCCCGTGAGCCCTCCCCATGCACCCGCTCCCTGCATGTGACGTACCGTTTCATTACTTTCCATGATTTCATTTGATTCAATTTGAATCAAATTTTTTGTGAAAATTCGCCGAAATGGGTCAAATTGAATACAGGCAGTCCCCTGGTTACATACAAGATAGGGTCTGTAGGTTTGTACTTAAGTTGAATTTGTATGTAAGTTGGAACTGTATATTTTATCATTGTAATCCTAGCCAGAACTATTTTGGTCTCTATGACAACTGGATTTTAAAAATGTTGGATTGTCATAAGAACCAGGATTAACACTAAATCTTCATTACAGACACCTGTGATAACTGTTACAGCTGTTTATTGTAGGCTAGGACTAAAGCACAATAAATTACCAATATCCAGAGCTCCGTTTGTAACTAGGGGTCGTATGTAAGTCGAGTGTTCTTAAGTAGGGGACCGCCTGTAGTAAGAAATTCACCCATCTCTACCAGGGACCTCTTTATTTTTCTGGGACCATTGTGATGTTGATCTTCCAAGCATTGTACAGATGCATGGAAGTAAATAACCTGCCATGCACAGACATTTATTCACCTTGGCTATTCAAGAGTGGGGTCAATCCTTCATCTGCTGGGGACGGAGGGTCCCACCAATCTGACACTTCTTCTCTATTCCATAACACTGCCGGTTTGCCAAAAGTGCAAGGTTAAAAATGCAGTTCATGTTACAAAATACAAGCCCTTATACTCATAGATCCAGGCACCGGGACTGTGGTAATCTTCTTATATTTGTTATTAATAGCTTCCTTCCTTTTAAAATCAAAAATTACCAGCTACTACCATAGCTTCAGAGGCACTGCCTCCCCCCTCACTTCTTCAACAATTCCCCTCTCTTTATACTGACTGTAATCTCACTGCAGCAGAGGAAGTTTCAGCTCACAGTAAGAGGGCAACCAAGGGATCAATGAATATGGACCTCAAAAGAGATGACCTAGATGGTGGGTAGTGATGAGCAGACCAGTTCCGGTCCAAGTTCGCCAAATCCGTCCAAACCATTCCTAAACCCGAACTCTTGCCGGTAACACCCTCAATCGGTGCTGGTAAAGATCAATCACCACTTAACACTGACAATCTGATCCATTACATGTGGGTCTGCTCAACCCTGATGGTGGGTCACCATTAAAGTCTATCTTCCTATATGTAAAATAAAACATCAATCCACAAGGAAAATTCAAAAAGGCAAAATCATAAAAAAAAGAACTTTCCATCAAGTTCAAACTTCTGTTATTTAGCCGTAGACATCATCGTTTATTGTGGTCACGGAGATGAAACGATATCTACGTCATACATCCCCTATAAACAAGTCAAAGATTATTACCCATCATCCACATGACAATCTGCTCCTGGATATAAGACTTTGGAAGGTTAAACAGTTAAAAAACACCATGACATGACCAACCTGGAATTTGGGTTCCCTGCCCACATCTTGCATTGATAAATAGCCAGAGTCAGAAAACCGAGCTCTGTTTGAACTCAGCCCTACTCCGCTCCGACAGTCAAGACAGCAATAAAATTGTTGGACTCCAGTTTAAACGATTCATTTTAGCACTTTCTCAAAGAAAAACATTATGACTTCCTCTTTTACAAGGTACTAAATATCCCCATCATTTACCATCCTGGGCACACCAGGAACACCGAACGCCAAGTGGGCCGTATGCATGGCACAAAAATAGCGGCTATCAGGTTACGGTTATCAGGATGTAGGACGCTAAGTGCCAGAGGATATGTATCCTGAGTCCATGAAAAAGACTTTATTGAAAAATATTTTACCTTTTATTAAAGTTGAGCAGACAGGATATAGGAACTGTAAAGTCTCCAGCAAAACAGAACATTACTGGCATCCACTCCGCTACTAAATTATGGCTTTCTACATTGGAGAGGTGACAGATTCCAAGAAATGTCTTTTACAGGAGCGATGGGCATAGCCCAGGGGTGCGAGAGTAAAGTCAATGCTAAAGCCGACGTCTTTCCAGAATTTATTGTGAAATCCTGATCCTGTTTTGGCTCAACCTGTCCACATATTTGATACAAACCATCAACCATGAGTAATTCCATGCCCGCCTAGCTATACAGTGTGTGCAGTGTTGGACGTGGGTTTCCTTGGGTCCATCAGATAAACCGATTCTGTGAATCTACTACCCTCCATCAACTCCTAGAAAATAGTTCTTAGTAGATGCCAAGATTAATTCTCTGCTGCTCCTCTTAACTGGGCTGGGAAAAGACGTTTTGGTGCCCAAGGCAGACAATAAAAATGTTCTCCCTGCATACAAGTCATAGGGGGACAAGATTCAAAGTTTTGGTTTGACATTTTTTCTCATTTTTGAGACTTTTCATGGTGACTTTTTTTGTGCCTAAAGCAGTCTCTCTTCAAAGCTCCCCATTGTCTAGTTTTCTGCAGTGTTCCCTGAGTTATCACCTGAATCCAGATGTGAAAGTTGTGACTTTTTTTAAAAAGTTGCAAAAAAAGGCGCAAATCCAAGACATAGAAAATAGCTTAGACCGGATTGAGACGTTTGAAAACTTTTGGCAACTTTTGTTTTAAAAAGTCACAAATTCACTAAAGACCAAATGCCACATGCATCAATAAGGAAAAACGGCTAACTTACATCTATCCAGCGGAAAAGCCAAGAAAAGTCTCAATAGACAGACGGTCTATGTGCTCCATAGACTCAGTTCATGAAAATAGTGTCATTGGTAAAGAAGACCTGTCCACAGCTTCATGGGGATCCAACCAGGGTCTGTGAAGCACAGGGAAAATAATCAGTGGTGCAGCTTCCCACCAGCTTCTCCTTGTCCAGCTCAGCATATGCCAACCCCTCCAGCTACCCTTACCTACTCCTCATCCGGGCCCTGCTCTGGAAAAAAGTCATCGGCTGAAGCCAAAGCATAGCTGGTCATCTGAGGATCCATTATGACACCAAATGTTGATAAGACCTTTCTACAATTCAGTAGTCTGTTCTTACACAGATATTCTGTCTGACCATCCATGGTCCTTCATTGCGCTGCCTTCCCTACACAAACCCTGCCCCTTTCCGAACAATATGAAGGGCAGTGGCCATGGAGGGGGGGGGGAAGGCTTATTGTGGCTGGTGTGATGAAGGAGGAGTCAGTTTTTGGGAGATTGCCCAAAAGGGAAGGTGCAGTGGTGCTACTGATGCTGAAGCATCCCTGGGTGGGATTGCTCCATTAACATAAAAAATAAGGCACAAGAATGTGTGAATGCATGGGTCCAATGTGCCAAATAGAAGGCATAATGGGGCACATTTACTTACCCGGCCCATTCGCGATCCAGCGGCGCGTTCTCTGCACAGGATTCGGGTCCGGCTGGGATTTAAGATGGTAGTTCCTCCGCCGTCCACCAGGTGGCGCTGCAGCGCCGAAAATAATCTTAACGCCCCGGAATGCACCATCCCATAGAAGGTGAAGGTGAGCGCTCCCCAAGCAACACATTTTCGGATTTTAAATGCGGCGCTTTTTCCGAATACGTCGGGTTTTCGTTCGGCCACGCCCCCCCCGATTTCTGTCGCGCGCATGCCGGCCCCGATGCGCCACAATCCGATCGCGTGCGCCAAAAACCCGGGGCAATTCATGTACAAGCGGCGCAAATCGGAAATATTCGGGTAACACGTCGGGAAAACGCGAATCGGGCCCTTAGTAAATGACCCCCAATATGTCTAATTGTGGTTGTTACTCCCTTTAAGGGGAAATACCCCAATATTTGATTTTTAAGGGGTTCCTGGAAGTGGAACCAACAGTGAGCACATAATTTTGCTTTTCGACTACATTTTCGATGTTTCGATCACTAGAATCCGAAATATCTTTGTTGATGCTTTGTCTATCATCTTCATTTCATGACCAGTTACATGAAACGCATAGATGTCACTTCCCGACTAGAAGTTATTTCCCTTAAACGCCTGCTGCTGTCAGAGAAACAGGAATTAGACAACTCCAAAAATCTCACGTGTTCACATGTTTGTTTTTTTTTTCTTCAAATCTCAATTTCCTGGAAAGGATAAAAAAAAAATAATAATTTGGAAGAATGTTAAAGTTTACTGACTGACCCACATGGCCATCCAGCTCTGCCCCAGAAATGTCTAATTAAATTAGAAATGATTAATTTTTTATGGAGTTCAAAAATTGGCTGAAAAACTAAAACCTCCTCTCAGGAATGTCCATCACTCGCTGCCGGTGCCAAAGATTTTAACTCTCCTCAATCCTGGATTTCAAAATATGAGAATTGACACAAAATTAACAACGTTATATTCCTGCAACTGTGACCTGACCCTACAGGGCATTTACCACAGAATATTTTGGGGTCATTATCTGACTGACTTGGGGTAGTTTTTGGTGGTCCCTATACCACAACAGAATCTCTCAAATGTTCAGCTCCATCCATAGTAAAATGCTGCTGACTGGCAGAATATTGCAACAGCTCCTGTATATGTAGGGCTCAGTGGGATGACATTAGGAAGTTGGTCACCTATCCATCCAAGTTCCTGGACAATGTAAAGCAGTACAAGATCTCAATCTCCTGTAGATCCTTGAACTCTCAACTGGCCACAACCCAAACACCAGTTTAAGCTCCCCCTATTTCTAATGACGATGATTCAGTTGTTTGATTTTGGAAAGCCATTCCCTTACCTTCTGAGGTCTTCGTCCATGGCAATTGGTACCAGGCCCCCTACCTATTACCTGTAGATCCTGTATAAGGGTTTGGTATTTTCCTAGACCTAATAGCCAGAAAGGGGTTACATATAAAGATATGTAGTGTCGGACTGGACCACCAGAGTACCAGAGGATGCTCCTGTGGGCCCAGGTGCTAACACAAAACTGGACCCTAGAAATAGAGGGTGCTGTAGGCTGACAATATTGATGACCTCTCTTCCTTCACCTCCTTAAGACATTTGTGTGGTGTATCACCATTGATCAGTATCGGAATGGCCCACCAGAGTACCAGAGGATTCCTTTGTCGGCTCAGGTGCTAACACAATACTGGACCCTAGAAATAGAGGATGCTGCAGGATGACGATATTGATCGCCTCTGTTCTTTGACCTCCTTAAGACATCTATGTGGTGGATCACCATTGATCAGTATCGGACTGGCCCACCAGGGTACCAGAGGATTTCCCGGTGGGCCTGGGTGCTAACACAATACTGGACCCTAGAAATAGAGGATGCTGCAGGATGACGATATTGATCGCCTCTGTTCTTTGACCTCCTTAAGACATCTGTGTGGTGGATCACCATTGATCAGTATCGGACTGGCCCACCAGGGTACCAGAGGATTCCCCGGTGGGCCTGGGTGCTAACACAATACTGGACCCTAGAAATAGAGGATGCTGCAGGATGACGATATTGATCGCCTCTGTTCTTTGACCTCCTTAAGACATCTGTGTGGTGGATCACCATTGATCAGTATCGGACTGGCCCACCAGAGTACCAGAGGATTCCCCGGTGGGCCTGGGTGCTAACACAATACTGGACCCTAGAAATAGAGGAAGCTGCAGGATGACGATATTGATCGCCTCTGTTCTTTGACCTTCTTAAGACATCTGTGTGGTGGATCACCATTGATCAGTATCGGACTGGCCCACCAGAGTACCAGAGGATTCCCCGGTGGGCCTGGGTGCTAACACAATACTGAACCCTAGAAATAGAGGAAGCTGCAGGATGACGATATTGATCGCCTCTGTTCTTTGACCTCCTTAAGACATCTGTGTGGTGGATCACCATTGATCAGTATCGGACTGGCCCACCAGAGTACCAGAGGATTCCCCGGTGGGCCTAGGTGCTAACACAATACTGAACCCTAGAAATAGAGGATGCTGCAGAATGACAATATTCATTGCCATAGAATAATTTTTTTTCTGGTGGGCCTAAAAAAACCTATTGCAATGTTGGAGATGTGTACAATAATTCCAGGGACATTTTAGTCAAAGTGAATGAAAACTGATTCATAAGAATGACCCCTAAAATTAAGGGTAGTCTGTAATCAATACTATGATGCACGGAATCACATGGGCAGCTAGAGACTGTATCATTTCTGCCTGCTGGGAGGAAAGTATGATAATCCTTATTTCCATATTGGACCTTTCAATCTAAGAGAACATAAGCACACAGTCAGGGAGGCTAATCCGCTACCCTGAGGCTACCCTGTGTAGAGGTTTTATTTGATACAAACCAAGAAATTGGATAAGCCAGGAAGCCTGGTGCCTAAGATGTTGACCATCCTGAGATAAAAGAAGTTCATATGATTCACAGAGGGTCAAAGTAAGATCACAGGAACTGAGGGAAAGGATCACAGAAATTTTCAAAAAGATAAAGGCAACCAAAGAAGTTAAAGGGAACCTATCAGCAGAAATTTACTTAATAAACCACTACCAGTATCTCATCAAGCAGCTGAACATCTTGTAGATCATGTCTATTTCATGGCCCATTGTGGTGGCATCATCCAGAAACTCAACTTTGAAGTGAAATGAAAATTGGTTGTATAAAGTCAAGGAGGCGGAGAGTTTAACACTGAAGTCAAGCTCTCCCCACTTCAGAATGGCCTCTTCACTGTAATTGATGGTCCCGCATCCAGACACATCAGAAACCAGATCTCCTTCATTCTGAGGCAGGGAAGCTTGACTTCACTGCTGATCTCTCTGCCTCCAGGACTTTCTATAACCAATTTACATCATACTTCAAAGTTGATTTACTAAATTATGCCATTACACTAAGCCATGAAGAAAACAGGATCTGGAGGGTGTTAATCTGCTTCACAACATACTGGTAATGGTCAATTAGGTCCATTTCTGATGACAGGTTCCCTTTAATACTTCCTGACACATAACCCCAGCTCAGAAAACCCTTTAATTTCTGTATATTGCTCCTGAAATGCAAAAAATCAGCTGCTAATACCCCAAAAAGGTTACTTCTTGGTAACAAAATTCCAGTAAAATCCATTAAAAAATCATGTTACAGGAGATCAGGGTGACAGAGGGTTAGAAAATGCTAAAAGGGTCCAAATCTGAATTCCAAAGAACTTGGAAAAATTGCAGATTTTTATAGACGGTTCGATGCGGGTCCATGAAATCCAATGAAGCAGAAAATTGTGTCGATTTTAAGTTGTCCTTTTTTATGTTTCTACAGAATTAGTGTCATTTCCTGGTAATATAAAATGTAAACTTGTTCTCATGAATTCCTCCAACTCTCCAACCATTCATCAAGATGTAATCTGATTTATGCTAATTGCAAAGAGTAGGAAGACTTCACGCCCGGCCCCTTATGTTTCAAAGGAAGAAGGTTTGGGCAAATTTATAATAATATTCCAGGATGTAAAGTAATTTACAAAAACTGCACAAACACCTCCAAAAAGAGAGATGCAGTTATCATGTAATAACAGAGAAACCTGGGAGAAGACTGCAACAAAATGCTTCATATATTAACATTTATTATAGTCATTTTTGAGGATTTTAGTACATTGGGGGACATGTATTATGGTATCTGTGCCTAAAAAATGCCAGGATCTTTAGTTTTTTTGGGTGCAGAATGGTTGCGGATCCTTTATAATAGGTTTGCGCCGGACTGATCTCCGATGCCCACAGTCGTGCTGGCGCCAGAATTAGTCAATCCCACCGATTGAGTCCGAAGATCAAATCTTGGGAACTAAGACATTAAATTGAGAATCAAGTCAAAAAATGCCCAGGTTATACCGGCTGTACATATATCATTATATACAGGAGATCCCCAGGTTATACCGGCTGTACATATATCATTATATACAGGAGATCCCCAGGTTATACCGGCTGTACATATATCATTATATACAGGAGATCCCCAGGTTATACCAGCTGTACATATATCATTATATACAGGAGATCCCCAGGTTATACCGGCTGTACATATATCATTATATACAGGAGATCCCCAGGTTATACCGGCTGTACATATATCATTATATACAGGAGACCCCCAGGTTATACCGGCTGTACATATATCATTATATACAGGAGATCCCCAGGTTATACCGGCTGTACATATATCATTATATACAGGGGATCCCCAGGTTATACCAGCTGTACATATATCATTATATACAGGAGATCCCCAGGTTATACCAGCTGTACATATATCATTATATACAGGAGATCCCCAGGTTATACCAGCTGTACATATATCATTATATACAGGAGATCCCCAGGTTATACCAGCTGTACATATATCATTATATACAGGAGATCCCCAGGTTATACCGGCTGTACATATATCATTATATACAGGAGATCCCCAGGTTATACCGGCTGTACATATATCATTATATACAGGAGTTCCCCAGGTTATACCAGCTGTACTTATATCATTATATACAGGAGATCCCCAGGTTATACCGGCTGTACATATATCATTATATACAGGAGATCCCCAGGTTATACCGGCTGTACATATATCATTATATACAGGAGATCCCCAGGTTATACCGGCTGTACATATATCATTATATACAGGAGTTCCCCAGGTTATACCAGCTGTACTTATATCATTATATACAGGAGATCCCCAGGTTATACCGGCTGTACATATATCATTATATACAGGAGATCCCCAGGTTATACCAGCTGTACATATATCATTATATACAGGAGATCCCCAGGTTATACTGGCTGTACATATATCATTATATACAGGAGATCCCCAGGTTATACCGGCTCTACATATATCATTATATACAGGAGTTCCCCAGGTTATACCAGCTGTACTTATATCATTATTAGAGATGAGCGAACATACTCGTCCGAGCTTGATGCTCGTTCGAGCATTAGCGTACTCGAAACTGCTCGTTGCTCGGACGAATACTTCGCCCGCTCGAGAAAATGGCAGCTCCCGCCGTTTTGCTTTTTGGCGGCCAGAAACAGAGCCAATCACAAGCCAGGAGACTCTGCACTCCACCCAGCATGACGTGGTACCCTTACACGTCGATAGCAGTGGTTGGCTGGCCAGATCAGGTGACCCTGGGATAGACTAGCCGCTGCCCGCGCTGCTCGGATCATTCTGTGTCTGGATGCCGCTAGGGAGAGAGCTGCTGCTGGTCAGGGAAAGCGTTAGGGTGTTCTATTAGAATAGTGTTAGGCAGGAGTGATTCAACAAGAACCCAACAGCCCTTCTTAGGGCTACAATAACGTTATACATTTTTTTTTTTTTGTTTGCTTGTGGCTGGGCTTGCTGGCACTAGTAGTGCAGCTAGTACCATATTGTGAGGAATTTGCAGGGGGACTTGCTACCGTTGTGTTTAGCTCTTAGTGACACACATATCCACCTCAAACACCAAAGTGGGAAAATTTATTAGGGGTTTGATTTCAATTAGGCACAGTCTGGCAGTTTCTTTTTATTTTACGTTTATTTTTTCATAACTCAGCGTCATCTCATCAGTGTGCTTTCATACTTGGCTAGAAAATAGCCAAAGGAGAATCCAAACGGCTTACTTACGCCTACAATAGCGTTATATATATTTTATTTCTGGTTGATCTGCTGGTGGCTGTCCTTGCTGCAGTGCATCTACTAGCTAATTGTGAGGAATTTGGAGTGAGACTTGCGACCGCTGTGTTTAGCGCTTAGTGACGCACATAACCATCGCAAAGACCGAAGTGGGAAAATTTATTAGGGGTTGGATTTCAATTAGGCACAGTCTGCCATTTCCTTTTTATTTTACGTTTATTTTTTCATAACTCAGCGTCATCTCATCTGGCATAGCAGTGTGCTTTCATACTTGGCTAGAAAATAGCCATAGCAATAGGATAGCATCGTTTGGTTTTAAAAACTAAAAAACACAAAAAAAAAACTAAAAAACACAAAAAAACACAAAAAAAAGTTTAAAAAAAATTAAAGTTATAACTTTCATTTTCAAAATGTTTTACCCGAGGGCTAGGGGTAGAGGACGAGAGCGGGGACGTGGGCGTCCAACTACTGCAGGGGTCAGAGGCCGTGGTCCTGGGCGGGGTGAGACACCACCTGCTGATGAGGGAGCAGGGGAACGCCGCAGAGCTACACTCCCTAGGTTCATGTCTGAAGTTACTGGGACTCGTGGTAGAGCACTGTTGAGGCCAGAACAGTGCGAACAGGTGATGTCGTGGATTGCCGACAATGCTTCGAGCAATTTGTCCACCAGTCAGTCTTCCACGCAGTCCACCCATGTCACCGAAATTGGCACTCCTCCAGCTCCTGCACCTCAGCCTCCTCCCCCCCAGTCTGCCCCCTCCCATGAAAATTTGGCATTTGAACCGGCAAACTCTGAGGAACTTTTTTCTGGACCCTTCCCACAGTCACAAACCACTTGTCCGGTTGCTGCTGAGCAATTTTCCGATGCCCAGGTTTTCCACCAGTCGCAGTCTGTGGGTGATGATGACCTTCTTGACGTAGTGGAAGAAGTGTGTAAAGAGGTGTCCGACGATGAGGAGACACGGTTGTCAGACAGTGGTGAAGTTGTTGTCAGGAGTATCCACAGGAAAAAACAGTGGCGCTACAGTTGGATGCGCTTGTAACCCAGAAATTATGTTTACCAACACACGGTTTGGTAGAAAGGTAAATTGGTATTTATTAAAAATATTTTTTTAAAATTGGATATCAAACATTGGTTACGCGTTTCGGGAGTGTCCCTTCATCAGACCAATAATAGTACAGCAAACCGGAGGTGTGTGGATGCTGCAGAAGAATGCAGCATCCACACACCTCCGGTTTGCTGTACTATTATTGGTCTGATGAAGGGACACTCCCGAAACGCGTAACCAATGTTTGATATCCAATTTTAAAAAAATATTTTTAATAAATACCAATTTACCTTTCTACCAAACCGTGTGTTGGTAAACATAATTTCTGGGTTACAAGCGCATCCAACTGTAGCGCCACTGTTTTTTCCTGTGGATACTCCTTTTCCTGACGGTTCCTCTGGATACCGGTTCCAATGTGCGCATGGAAAGCTGCTGAGGTAACCCCACCAAGGACTCATCTCCAAGGGTAACCAAGACCCTCATATCTATATCTGCTATTGGCCAAGTGGCCACCAGGTGAGCACCTCCAATTATCTACCTGCATACAAACCTCCCAAACGTTATCACACGAGGCGCCGTCCTCTTTGGTTGTCCTTTTTCGCTTTTTCTCTCTCATCAAGTTGTTGTCAGGGCAGGAAGTCCGAGGGGGGAGCAGACTGAGGGATCGGAGGATGATGAGGTGACAGACCCAAGCTGGGTTGAGAGGCCGGGTGAACACAGTGCTTCTGAGACGGAGGAGAGTCCTCGACCAGAACAGGTTGGAAGAGGCAGTGGTGGGGCCAGACGGAGAGGCAGGGCCAGAGCAGGTGCATCAGCGCCAAATGTGTCACGTAGTGAAGCTCCCGTGGCGAGGGCTCCCGTGGCGAGGGCTAGATTTTCAGAAGTCTGGAAGTTCTTTAAGGAAACACCGGATGACCGACGGACTGTGGTGTGCAACCTTTGCCAAACCAGGATCAGCAGGGGTTCCACCACTACTAGCTTAACTACCACCAGTATGCGCAGGCATATGAATGCTAAACACCCCACTCAGTGGCACCAAGCCCGTTCACCTCCGGCCGTGCACACCACTGCTCCTTCCCCTGTGTCAGCTGATAGTCAGCCCCCTGCCCAGGACCCTGGCACAAAAACCCCATCGTCGCCTCCACGATCCTCCACAGCATCCACCAGCGTTCAGCTCTCCATACCCCAGACGCTAGAGCGGAAACGGAAATATAGTGCAACCCACCCGCACGCCCAAGCCCTTAATGTGCACATCTCCAGATTGCTTAGCCTGGAGATGCTGCCCTATAGGCTAGTAGAGACCGAGGCCTTTCGCAACCTCATGGCGGCGGCCGCCCCTCGGTATTCGGTCCCCAGCCGCCACTACTTTTCCTGATGTGCCGTCCCAGCCCTGCACCAGCACGTGTCAGACAACATCATCCGTGCCCTGACCAACGCCGTTTCTGACAAGGTCCACCTGACCACGGACACGTGGACGAGTGCTGCCGGGCAGGGCCACTATATATCGCTGACGGCACATTGGGTTAACTTGGTGGAGGCTGGGACCGAGTCTGACCCTGTGGCTGGTCATATACTGCCGACGCCGAGGATTGCGGGGCCTACCTCGGTCCAGGTCTTTCAGGCCTACTATGCCTCCTCCTCCTCCCACCCCTCCTCCACCTCCTCCTCCGAACTACCATCCGTGGGCATGGAGCCATCAGTCGCTAGCTCTCGGCACAGCAGCAGTGCCGTCGCTAAGCGACAGCAGGCGGTGCTCAAACTGCTGAGCCTAGGCGATAAAAGGCACACCGCCCAAGAACTATTACAGGGCATCACGGCGCAGACTGATCTGTGGCTGGCACCGCTGAACCTGAAGCCAGGCATGGTTGTGTGTGACAACGGCCGTAACCTGGTGGCGGCTCTGCAACTCGGCAGACTGACACATGTGCCATGCCTGGCCCATGTGTTAAATCTGATAGTTCAGCGTTTCCTCAAGACATACCCCAATCTGTCTGATTTGCTCATGAAGGTGCGCCGCATCTGTGCGCATTTCAGGAAGTCCAGCACAGATGCTGCCACTCTCAGGGCAGCGCAGCGCCGCCTCCAACTGCCCGCTCACTGACTGTTGTGCGACGTGCCCACGAGGTGGAATTCAACATTAACCATGTTATCCAGAGTTTACCAACAGCGCAGAGCGATTGTAGACTGCCAGATGTCAACTTCCACCAGAACTGGTAGTCAGGTCAGTCAGCTTCCTCAAGTCTACAATGAGGAGTGGATATGGATGTCTGATATCTGTCAGGTGCTGAGTAACTTCGAGGAGTCAACACAGATGGTCAGTGGCGATGCCGCCATCATCAGCCTCACCATCCCGCTGCTTGGCCTGTTGAAAAACTCTCTGATCAGCATGAAGTCGGAAGCTTTGCGCTCGTCACAAGAGACGGGGGAAGAAGATTCCCTTGTTGATAGCCAAAGCACCCTTAGGTCTGTTTCTCAGCGCATATCGGAGGAGGTGGAGGTGGAGGAGGATGAGGAGGAAGAGGAGGAGAATGTTGGCGAGACACAAGAGGGGACCATTGTTGAGTCCTTCACTGTTCAGCGTGTATGGGCAGAAGAAGAGGAGTTGGAGGAGTTGGAGGAGGAGGAAATGGACAGTCAGGCCAGTGAGGGGAGTGAATTCTTACGCGTTGGTACTCTGGCGCATATGGCAGATTTCATGCTAGGCTGCCTATCCCGTGACCCTCGCGTTCAAAGAATTTATTCCAGCACCGATTACTGGGTATTCACTCTCCTGGACCCACGGTACAAGCAAAATCTTTCCACTCTCATCCCTGGAGAGGAAAGGAGTGTGAGAATGCATGAATACCAGCAGGCCCTGGTGCACAAGCTGAAACACTATTTCCCTTCTGACAGCGCTAGCGGCAGAGTGCGTAGTTCTGCGGGACAAGTAGCGAGGGAGAGTAGGCGAGCAGGCAGCTTGTCCAGCACTGGCAAGGGTACGCTTTACAAGGCTTTTGCCAGCTTTATGTCACCCCAGCAAGACACTGTCACCTGTCCCCAGTCTCGGCAGAGTAGGGCTGATCTTTACAGAAAGATGGTGAGGGAGTACGTAGCTGACCATACCATCGTCCTAAATGATCACACAGCTCCCTACAACTACTGGGTTTCAAAGCTGGACATGTGGCACGAACTGGCGCTGTACACCTTGGAGGTTCTTGCCTGCCCTGCCGCTAGCGTGTTGTCCGAGCGGGTTTTCAGTGCAGCTGGTGGCATCATCACCGATAAGCGTACACGCCTGTCGACTGACAGCGCTGACAGGCTGACGCTTATTAAGATGAATAAAGCCTGGATTTCTCATAATTTCCAATCTCCACCAGGTGAAGTAAGCTCAACCTGAATAATTTATCCACTCCTCCTCCTCCTCATTTTCCTCCTTCTCCTCCTCTTTGTACACTAAAGCAGAGGAAACTGGCTATGTTTTGACAGGGCCCACTGGCTCTAGCTATAGTACTTTATGCATTTAATTTTTCTGGAGGGCCACCTACCCGGTCCTCTGTTTTAAACAATTTTTGGGAGTGCCACATACAGGCACTCAATCTATTCAATTTTTCTGGAGGGCCACCTACCTGCTCCTCTGGTTTGAAAACTTTTTTGGACTGCCACATACAGGCACTCAATCTATTTCATTTTTCTGGAGGGCCACCTACCTGCTCCTCTGGTTTGAAAACTTTTTTGGACTGCCACATACAGGCACTCAATCTATTTCATTTTTCTGGAGGGCCACCTACCTGCTCCTCTGGTTTGAAAACTTTTTTGGACTGCCACATACAGGCACTCAATCTATTTCATTTTTCTGGAGGGCCACCTACCTGCTCCTCTGGTTTGAAAACTTTTTTGGACTGCCACATACAGGCACTATCCAAATTAAATTGTCTCCATAGCAGCCTCCACACGTTGTCTCCATTGCTACCTCCAAAAGTCGTCCATATAGCTGCCTCCATACATCGTCCCCTTATCAAACGAGGTGTGTCAGGCAGAAATTTGGGTTGTTTTCATGGATTCCACATCAAAGTTGTTAACTTTGTCGCCACCCTGCTGTGTTATCCAGAAAATATACTGGCAAACTTTTACCATTTAGGGATATTATTTCAGCGCTTCTTGCGCATCTGTTTACATTCCCCTCACCCGCCATATCCCAAACTTATAAGAACGCTACTACACTTAACTTGGTGCACGCTGGGACCGAGTCTGACCCTGGGGCTGGTCATATACTGCCGACGCAGAGGATTGCGGGGCCTACCTCAGTCCAGGTCTCAAAGGCCTACTATACCTCCTCCTCCCACCCCTCCTCCACCTCCTCCTCCTCCGAATTACCATCCGTGGCCATGGCGCCATCAGTCGGTAGCTCTAGGCACAGCAGCAGTGCCGTCGCTAAGCGACAGCAGGCGGTGCTCAAACTGCTGAGCCTAGGCGATAAAAGGCACACCGCCCAAGAGCTATTACAGGGCATTCCACATCAAACTTGTTAACTTTGTCGCCACCCTGCTGTGTAATCCACAAAATATACTGGAAAACTTTTATCATTTACCGATATTATTTCAGCGCTTCTTGCGCATCTGTTTACATTCCCCTCACCCGGCATATCCTAAACTTATAAGAACGCTACTACACTTGATCTTATACAAAAGGTTCTTAGAAGTGCTGTTTGGGGAGTAGCCTAGAGACAGGGGCTTGGATTGGCGAAAGCTCGCCTGGCAGCGGAGCGCCAGCTCCATGCCAAGATCCAACTAACATAGTTTTAACTGCAGCACCTTTAATCTACTACTAGTTCACTGCCTCCATACATGGTCCCCTTATCAAACAAGCTGTGTCAGGCAGAATTTTGGGTTGTTTTCATGGCCTCCATGTTAACTTTGTCGCCACCCTGCTGTGTAATCCACAAAATATACTGGCAAACTTTTATCATGTACCGATATTATTTGAGCGCTTCTTGCTCACCTCCTTTGGTTCCTCTCTGCCACCCATTGGTTTGAAGCCTGAGTCCATTTAGGGTATGTCGCCATGCCACTCTCTAGCCTGCCGCTGCTGCCGCTGCCTCTGCATGCCGTCCCCTATAGTGTCAGGGTCAATTATTGGATTTAGATGCTATCTAGCTTCATTCTGTCACTCTGTCATGGCCATGCTGTTGCCCATAATTTTGGCATAATGGTGCGATTAAGCAACCTCAGAGGCATCCATGCATGCTGCCCCTGCTGTTTCCTGTCCATTTCCGTGGTGTTTCCATCCTTTTCTGAGGTTCCCAGGTGTTTGGCCAAGCTTCCCTGTGCAGAGCATTGGTCCCCTTGAAAAATGCTCGAGTCTCCCATTGACTTCAATGGGGCTCGTCATTCGAGACGAGCACTCGAGCATCGGGAAAAGTTCGTCTCGAATAACGAGTACCCGAGCATTTTAGTGCTCGCTCATCTCTAATCATTATATACAGGAGATCCCCAGGTTATACCAGCTGTACATATATCATTATATACAGGAGATCCCCAGGTTATACCAGCTGTACATATATCATTATATACAGGAGATCCCCAGGTTATACCAGCTGTACATATATCATTATATACAGGAGACCCCAGGTTATACCAGCTGTACATATATCATTATATACAGGAGCTCCCCAGGTTATACCAGCTGTACATATATCATTATACACAGGAGATCCCCAGGTTATACCAGCTGTACATATATCATTATATACAGGAGATCCCCAGGTTATACCAGCTGTACATGTATCATTATATACAGGAGATCCCCAGGTTATACCAGCTGTACATATATCATTATATACAGGAGCTCCCCAGGTTATACCAGCTGTACATACATCCTTATATACAGGGGATCCCCAGGTTATACCGGCTGTACATATATCATTATATACAGGAGATCCCCAGGTTATACCAGCTGTACATATATCATTATATAAAGGAGATCCCCAGGTTATACCAGCTATACATATATCATTATATACAGAGGATCCCCAGGTTATACCGGCTGTACATATATCATTATATACAGGAGCTCCCCAGGTTATACCAGCTGTACATATATCATTATATACAGGAGATCCCCAGGTTATACCGGCTGTACATATATCATTATATACAGGGGATCCCCAGGTTATACCGGCTGTACATATATCATTATACACAGGAGATCCCCAGGTTATACCGGCTGTACATATATCATTATACACAGGAGATCCCCAGGTTATACCGGCTGTACATATATCATTATATACAGGAGATCCCCAGGTTATACCGGCTGTACATATATCATTATATACAGGAGATCCCCAGGTTATACCGGCTGTACATATATCATTATATACAGGAGATCCCCAGGTTATACCGGCTGTACATATATCATTATATACAGGAGATCCCCAGGTTATACCAGCTTTACATATATCATTATATACAGAAGATCCCCAGGTTATACCAGCTGTACATATATCATTATATACAGGAGATCCCCAGGTTATACCGGCTGTACATATATCATTATATACAGGAGATCCCCAGGTTATACCGGCTGTACATATATCATTATATACAGGAGATCCCCAGGTTATACCAGCTGTACATATATCATTATATACAGGAGATCCCCAGGTTATACCAGCTGTACATATATCATTATATACAGAAGATCCCCAGGTTATACCAGCTGTACATATATCATTATATACAGGAGATCCCCAGGTTATACCGGCTGTACATATATCATTATATACAGGAGATCCCCAGGTTATACCGGCTGTACATATATCATTATATACAGGAGATCCCCAGGTTATACCAGCTGTACATATATCATTATATACAGGAGATCCCCAGGTTATACCAGCTGTACATATATCATTATATACAGCAGATCCCCAGGTTATACCAGCTGTACATATATCATTATATACAGGAGATCCCCAGGTTATACCAGCTGTACATATATCATTATATACAGGAGATCCCCAGGTTATACCAGCTGTACATATATCATTATATACAGGAGCTCCCCAGGTTATACCAGCTGTACATATATCATTATATACAGAAGCTCCCCAGGTTATACCAGCTGTACATATATCATTATATACAGGGGATCCCCAGGTTATATCGTCTGTACATATATCATTATATACAGGAGATCCCCAGGTTATACCGGCTGCACATATATCATTATATACAGGAGATCCCCAGGTTATACCAGCTGTACATATATCATTAAATACAGGAGATCCCCAGGTTATAGCAGCTGTACATATATCATTATATACAGGAGATCCCCAGGTTATACCGGCTGTACATATATCATTATATACAGGAGATCCCCAGGTTATACCGGCTGTACATATATCATTATATACAGGAGATCCCCAGGTTATACCAGCTGTACATATATCATTATATACAGGAGATGCCCAGGTTATACCAGCTGTACATATATCATTATATACAGGAGATCCCCAGGTTATACCAGCTGTACATATATCATTATATACAGGAGATCCCCAGGTTATACCGGCTGTACATATATCATTATATACAGGGGATCCCCAGTTTATACCGGCTCTACATATATCATTATATACAGGAGATACCCAGGTTATACCAGCTGTACATATATCATTATATACAGGAGATCCCCAGGTTATACCAGCTGTACGTATATCATTATATACAGGAGATCCCCAGGTTATACCAGCTGTACATATATCATTATATACAGGAGATCCCCAGGTTATACCGGCTGTACATATATCATTATATACAGGAGATCCCCAGGTTATACCGGCTGTACATATATCATTATATACAGGAGATCCCCAGGTTATACCGGCTGTACATATATCATTATATACAGGAGATCCCCAGGTTATACCAGCTTTACATATATCATTATATACAGAAGATCCCCAGGTTATACCAGCTGTACATATATCATTATATACAGGAGATCCCCAGGTTATACCGGCTGTACATATATCATTATATACAGGAGATCCCCAGGTTATACCGGCTGTACATATATCATTATATACAGGAGATCCCCAGGTTATACCAGCTGTACATATATCATTATATACAGGAGATCCCCAGGTTATACCAGCTGTACATATATCATTATATACAGAAGATCCCCAGGTTATACCAGCTGTACATATATCATTATATACAGGAGATCCCCAGGTTATACCGGCTGTACATATATCATTATATACAGGAGCTCCCCAGGTTATACCAGCTGTACATATATCATTATATACAGAAGCTCCCCAGGTTATATCGTCTGTACATATATCATTATATACAGGAGATCCCCAGGTTATACCGGCTGCACATATATCATTATATACAGCAGATCCCCAGGTTATACCAGCTGTACATATATCATTATATACAGGAGATCCCCAGGTTATACCAGCTGTACATATATCATTATATACAGGAGATCCCCAGGTTATACCGGCTGTACATATATCATTATATACAGGAGATCCCCAGGTTATACCGGCTGTACATATATCATTATATACAGGAGATCCCCAGGTTATACCAGCTGTACATATATCATTATATACAGGAGATGCCCAGGTTATACCAGCTGTACATATATCATTATATACAGGAGATCCCCAGGTTATACCAGCTGTACATATATCATTATATACAGGAGATCCCCAGGTTATACCGGCTGTACATATATCATTATATACAGGGGATCCCCAGGTTATACCGGCTCTACATATATCATTATATACAGGAGATACCCAGGTTATACCGGCTGCACATATATCATTATATACAGGAGATCCCCAGGTTATACCAGCTGTACATATATCATTAAATACAGGAGATCCCCAGGTTATAGCAGCTGTACATATATCATTATATACAGGAGATCCCCAGGTTATACCGGCTGTACATATATCATTATATACAGGAGATCCCCAGGTTATACCAGCTGTACATATATCATTATATACAGGAGATCCCCAGGTTATACCAGCTGTACATATATCATTATATACAGGAGATCCCCAGGTTATACCGGCTGTACATATATCATTATATACAGGAGATCCCCAGGTTATACCAGCTGTACATATATCATTATATACAGGAGATCCCCAGGTTATACCAGCTGTACATATATCATTATATACAGGAGATCCCCAGGTTATACCAGCTGTACATATATCATTATATACAGCAGATCCCCAGGTTATACCAGCTGTACATATATCATTATATACAGGAGATCCCCAGGTTATACCAGCTGTACATATATCATTATATACCGGAGATCCCCAGGTTATACCGGCTGTACATATATCATTATATACAGGAGATCCCCAGGTTATACCAGCTGTACATATATCATTATATACCGGAGATCCCCAGGTTATACCGGCTGTACATATATCATTATATACAGGAGATCCCCAGGTTATACCAGCTGTACATATATCATTATATACAGGAGATCCCCAGGTTATAGCGGGGGGTGCAGTATATGGGGCTCCAGTGCAGGAGGAGTTAATGGCGCTGGTGACGCTGTCATCCTCTGTTTATGTGACGCGGGGTTAGGGCACAGATGTACATGTCAGACTCCTCTTGATTTTCGCTTGTGGAGATAAATCCGGTTTGTGGTAAAAACGAGAGATTAAATTAATGTCTTGTTTACATTTTGCAGAAATGGCTTCAAGCTGAAGACGACGCGAGGAGCTTTTTTTAGCCACTGAGTTTATGTAAGAATTTGTTCTTATTTAAATAAGTTTCTTCTAAGGAGATTTATCATCATCATCATCTGCTGGAGCCAGCGCCTTTCATCCAGTCACCGCCATGGAGACCCCAGAACAGTCACAGCTACAGACCCCCATTATAGAGCTATAGACCCCCCATAATAGAGATACAGACCCCCATTATATAGCTAAAGACCCCCATTATATAGCTATAGACCCCCCATAACAGAGCTACAGACCCCCATTATAGAGCTATAGACCCCCCATAACAGAGCTACAGACCCCCATTATATAGCTACAGACCCCCATTATAGAGCTATAGACCCCCCATAACAGAGCTACAGACCCCAATTATATAGATATAGACCCCCATTATATAGCTACAGACCCCCATTATAGAGTTAGAGAGACCCCATAATATAGTTAGAGAGACCCCATAACAGAGCTATAGACCCCCTATAATAGAGATACAGATCCCCATTATATAGCTAAAGACCCCCATAACAGAGCTACAGACCCCCATTATATAGCTAAAGACCCCCATTATAGAGCTATAGACCCCCCATAATGGAGCTACAGACCCCCATCATATAGCTACAGACCCCCATTATAAAGCTATAGACCCCCCATAACAGAGCTACCGACCCCAATTATATAGCTACAGACCCCCATTATATAGCTACAGACCCCCATTATAGAGCTATAGACACCCCATAACAGAGCTACAGACCCCAATTATATAGATACAGACCCCCATTATATAGCTACAGACCCCCATTATAGAGTTAGAGAGACCCCATAATAGAGTTAGAGAGACCCCATAACAGAGCTATAGACCCCCATTATAGAGTTGGAAAGAACCCATAATAGAGCTATAGACCCCCATAATAGAGCTATAGACCCCCATAATAGAGAAATAGACCCCCATTACTCAGGAATAGTCGGGTCTAGAGACAAAATCCAAACTGCACCAAAATCAGTGGACCGGTACCTATTACAGGATGGAAAGGTCAGGAGGAGGGGCTAAAAGCCAAAATCGGACAACAGCAGTAAGATAATCGGGTGCAGATCATGGGGGGGGTCCAACAGCTGAGATACAAATAATCATGAATAAGTGGAGTGATTCCTACTCTTGTAGGAGGAGCCGGGTATCTTTATGGGGGGGGGCTTCGCATCAGGAGATGTCCAACCCCTCCTTCCCTTCAAGGGTTAATGGGCTGGGGGCTCATCCGCCTTTGGAATGCGTTTGATTTCAATTCCATAATGAGCGGATATCCCGCGTTAACATCGGAAAACTTTATAAAACAACCAGTGCGTCTTGGACTTCAGTTTGCAGGATATTGATCATCTGGTCACAGAGGGACAGGAGAGGGGTCCATCCCCCTGGGGTGGGGTCTGTATTAATGGGATCCTGGTTGGGGTCTGTTATCAGATTGTCTGGTCTTGGTTTTTGCTTGATGGTCTTATTTCTGAAGGGTTGGTCTGGGGTCGGAGACTATGTCAATGGACTTTAGGATCAAAATTAAAGGGGGTTCTCAGTTTTGTTCTTTACACCTCCAGATGGGAAGGGAGAGGTCGTAGTCAGGAGTCTTAGTGGTCACAAGTTTGGTGAACATCCCTCAGACCAGACCCCATTAGTAAAGACCCCAGAGTTGGACGGACAAGAGAAAAAAGAAAGCAGTCTGGGCCAGTATTCTGCTGTAGATTAAACATGAATACATATATTACATATGATACTGGTTGCACATGGATTTATGAAGTGTTTCCAGTGTTGTGTCCTCCGCATATTCTCACCGCTAACCACATTTATGACGGAAGTCGGAGATAATTGTGTCACACACCCATCAATCTGAGTGCACCAGAAAAATACTGCCCTTCCCCAGTTTATGCGCTTTGGGCGCCCACAGGATGCACCCAGGGGTGTAAGTTGAGGGGGTGCAGTGGTTGCGATCGCACCCGGGCCCAAGAGGTTTAGGGGGCCCTTATGGTGTCACTTTCCCATGTGAGAAAACTATTACTATAAACCATACATTAAAGTCGTGGGCCCGGCAAGGACTTTACACTGGGGCCCATCAGCTTCTAGTTACGCCTCTGGATGCACCAAATTCATGAAGACCGTGCGCCATGAAACAAGTGCCCTCTGCAGTTTGCCTCACTAGTAATAAATGTGGGAATAGAGTCTGGTCTGGGGTCTCTATTAGGGGAGGTCTGTACTAAGGTCTTTAATGGAGTCCAGCCTGGGATTTGTATTAAGGAGGTCTGGTCTGTAGTCTTCATCCTTAGTGTCTGGTCTGGGGTCTCTATTAAGCGAGGTCCGGACTTAGGTCTTAATGGAGTCCGGTCTGGGATTTGTATTAAGGGGGTTTGGTCTTTAGTCTTCATTCTTAGTGTCTGGTCTGGAGTCTGTATTAAGATAATGTTATCTGGGGTCTGATTTCAGTGGAGATCTTGTCTTAGTTCTGATTTAAGATGATGCTAGATCTGTGTTAAAGTTGAGTTTTTAAGAAATGTGTGGTCTAAGGTCTGAATTAAGGGGTCTACCGTCTCTATAAATGGCGGGTGCGGAATGTGTCAAGAAGGTTCAGATGGATCTTTAAAGGGTTAGAGATCTTTAAAGGGAACCTACCACCACAAATCTACCTATAAAGGTAGATCGAGTGGTAGGTGCATCAATGGGACGTGAGGATAGCCCTTTTAAGGGCTAATCCTCACGTCCCCGCACTTTTTTAGTAACTTTTATTAGCCTTGTATGCAAATTTTTTTATGCGGCTACTGGGGCGTGGAGTAGCCGCATCTGAGGTGGAGTAGCCGCATGTGTAGAACAGCAGGCCCGCGCCTGTGCAGCCCCGGCTTCGGAGCAGTGACCGCGCAGGCACGGGCCTGCTGTTCTACTCATGCGCAGACAGCAGATTTGTCGGACGAGGGCGCGCAGCTCCTCGTAGCTGCGCGTCCTCGTCCGACGAATCTGCCGTCTGCCGAAGATGGTGAGTAGGAGGGGAAAAGAGGCTACCGGGGTGTGGAGTAGCCGCGCCATGTAACCTCAGATGCGGCTACTCCACGCCCCAGTAGCCGCATAAAAAAATTTGCATACAAGGCTAATAAAAGTTACTAAAAAAGTTCGGGGACGTGAGGATTAGCCCTTAAAAGGGCTATCCTCACCTCCCATTGATCCACCTACCACCCGATCTACCTTTATAGGTAGATTTGTGGTGGTAGGTTCCCTTTAAGTTGCCAGCTCTGTATTTATTCCTGGGGGGCTCTTTACCCCAGTGTCCATTCGGTGATTGGTTGCTAGGAATTCCAGGCAGTAGGTAGGTGATCTGTATGGGGAGGTCCAGCTGTGCTCCAAAGTACTTACACAATGTGGGGTCTAAGGTTGAACTTGACCACCAAATTAGAAAAGGCTTCTTCAGTAGACCCAGGATGATGGACCACCTTAAAGTGATATTGGGGCATGTGCCGCTTTAGTCTCTCACCTATAACTCACCTAGGCCTCCACGTGTTCTACACCAGCAGAGGGTAGACCCCCACCATCTTCTCCTCTGGATATGGCAATATCTGTAGAACTAGATGATCTCATATTTATGTCACATGGGATGTGTCTCAGATCCTCTGTGTGCGTGATGTGACAATGTGTCGGATCTGGACGCCGGCTCTAAACAATTCCTTCCTCTTTATGTTATTTCATCTATCAAAATACTGCGCGGCTTTATATAACACGTAGCGTGTGTTTGTAACTACGGTATAATATACCGCACTTGTGTTACTATGATGAGCCGTATGTTTGTTACAATCTGTCACCGCTGTGAGCACAGCAAATAAGCAAAGTAGACAAGTTCTTATACAGTGGACCATGGTACATGATACTAAACCAAATATAAGGAGCCCATCGTTAACCGTATACCCCCCCCCACACACACACACACACATAAAACCTAATCTTGGTCATCGTCATTGGGATATTAGTGACTCCTGCTATTGGTCTTGCAGTTGACTGTAAGTTGATCAAAAGTTACCCCCTTAATGGAAACCCCAATGATCTGATGGGGGAGAACCTGTCAGCAAGTGTCTGAGGTGTACTAAGGTACAGCGCCCCCGCAGGGATAACGAGGCATTACACAATGTCCATTTATATCAATGTTGTGTCTATGGGGCAGATTTACTTACCCGGTCCATTCACGATCCAGCGACGCGTTCTCTGCAGTGGATTCGGGTCTTCCGGGGATTCACTAAGGCAGTTCCTCCAACGTCCACCAGGTGTCGCTGCTGCGCTGAAGTCCGCCAAGGCCCGTCGGAGTGCACGATCCTATACTTGGTGAAGGTAAGCGTGTGTCCCGAAACACTTTTTATTTTTAAATGCGTCGGTTTTTCTGAATCCGTCGGGTTTTCGTTCGGCCACTCCCCCGATTTCCGTCGCGACATGGTGGTTCCCTGAAGAAAAGTTCATATCTCTGTACAGGGGTTAAAGGGTGGAAACAATGGGATCACTCTGTTTCCTGATCCGGAGGGTCCATTCCCATTGGGTTACAAAGAGATAACAAGTTCAGTTTATTCCCATAATCACGAACCCTGAGCCCCAGTTGAGCTCTGAGCCACCATAAGGCTACCACCAGGACGTAGCTCATGAAGATCTACCATATGTGACCCCCCCCCCTTCAATAAGTGACCCCAACCCCTCGGAGAAGGGCTTTAATGTCCCCTCGCGAGCACTAGAGGAGAGCATTCCCTCCCTGGTGCTTGTTTAGATGCCGTTGCGTAATGGACGCTCATCAATAACACATTTCAGGGATAATGTTTGCCACAATTTGTACGTTTAAATCCGTGAAGCCTAAAATACATAATGGAAAATACTTTTAATTGTCGGCCCCTCGCAGCCCGGAAAGCGGTGCCAAAAATATGCGCGTGTATATGTCTCCACGTATAAATACAAATATACTGGAGTTCAAAGCGATGAAAAGAAAGTGGCCCCGGGGCGATGACTTTACACAGGGAAACTCTTACTCCTTGTGAAAGCAATCAGATGTGAACTCGGTTTCTAAACAAATTGGGAACATTGTACGGTGGTCACCACAGTCATTTTCCAAGGCGTTTCGGGGTGAACTCAGGTTGACCAAATGGTCATTGGCAGATGGAGGTGACCTGGTGAGAACGAGGTCCGGGGAGTAGATATGAAGGGCAAGAGGTCCTCGTACTAAGGCTAGGGGCAAGGGACCTGGGGTACCAGTAAGATTTATGGGCACCAACATTAGATTGGAGGTGTCCAGAGGTAAAGAAGACTAGGGGAACAAGGAACAAGTGCTGGATTTGCCTAGGTTGAGCATAGATGCTATTCTGATCTCGGGTCTGTTGGGTTGGACGACTTGGTCTTGGGTTCTTCAGTAGTTTGTATATGTTGGTCTGGGATAAAGTCTGGGATAAAGTCTGTATAAATGAGGGTCTGGTTTGGAAATTGTAAAAGGCTCGGGTCTGAGGTCTATATAGATGTTGCAGTCTAATCTGTGGTTTGGTCAGGGGTACACCAGCCATGGGGCGAGTTGAGAATCTTGCCACAAGCTTTACCAACCGCAGCAAGATAAGCGTCAACATTACGGGTTCAGTCACCTGCAACAAAACTCACATACTCAATAACCTGATATATTACGACTGGATGGGGTGGCGCCATTCTATAGCTCAGTTCAGATTCACCCCTAGACAAAGACTTTGACCCGAGGTCTATTAGTTGGGGGGATCTGGTCTAAAATCTTTATAAATGAAGGACTGTTTTGGGGTCTGTATACATTAGGGTATCAAGGGCTGTATAAATGGGGTGGTCTGGTGTGGGGTTTATATTGTTAGAGTAGACTTGTTTGAGTCCTGTAATGATGAGGATTATGTTTTGAGGTCTGGTCTGAGATTCCCCAGAAGACGATGAAGTTCTAGATTCACAATCACTGATGATTTTATGGTTTTTATACCTTCATATTGCGTCTTACTGCCTTAACCACATTGAACGGGTTGGTCAAGAATAACTATTGATGGCCTACCCTATAATATCAATAGTTAAGCAGGTGAGGAAGGACCCAATCAGAATGACCAACCACCATGAAACATTTTCATGAATATGGGCACTTAAAGACACAATAGCCAGTGTTTGGTCATTGCCAGTGTTGCCTCCTTCCAAATATTGCTGACCTAGGTCCTGGCCATTAGGAACTTAGAAATAGCCCTCAGAACACTTATGGGTTGATGTGACTCTTATATGCTTATATGCTTTGCAGTGCTGTTGTACTTCCCTTTAGGACATTGGTAACATTTTCCTAGGGATCTAATGAAATCCTTGTGGGTCTCACATGAGCTGGTGTAGCCCCCTCACTGTATTACCCCCGTATAGAGATATTATTGGATATTTATCATATGCTGGTGCATTGTCCATGTGTGATAGCCCCCTCCCCTGCAGGAGGCGCTGTTCATGCCTGAACAGGCGCAGGCTATAGTGAGTGCACAGACATGGGGTGTCCACTTGGTGTGGATGTGATAGAACGGGGAAATTAATCACAATTTCGGGTGTACAGGGGTGATGCACCAGCTATGAGTTGAGCCTGTTGCCTCAGGCAGCACAACTTGCAGTAAGATAGGGGGCAGCATCAGGGGAGCAGTCACCTGCAACACAGCCAGACCTGACACTTACAAATAGTGTCTCTTCATACCCAGTGTCAGCATGGGTGTGATACACTGCGTGATATTATGTAACTCCTGGATGGGTTGGAGGGGGGGTAGGTGAGTACCTTGCTTCAGGCAGCACCCTTATGTACAAGCCCTGATATACAATCCCTAAGGTTTTATCGTATGGAGAATCTTCAAACTGACCGGAGCTCATATACAGTTCATCGACCTTCTGTCCAGCAATGCACAGTTGCTCTTTGCTCGCACACTACTCCAACCAGAGATTATTTTAGGGTATAAGTCAACCTGCGTTTTCTCCTTTGTCCCAGTCTCCTTCATTAGCTATATTTAAGAGACATATCTGGACATAGTGTAGACGGTTTCAAAATTTAAAACTTTTATTTCCAATTCTACTCATATAAAACACGGTAAAATGCACATATCAAAAATTATCCATGAGGATGCCAATCTCATGGATAAACACCCGGCCAGGGTTGTTATGTACAAACCTCATGTGGTGTGAGTGCAGCTCAGCCCTTTGCAAGTGTATACAGGCAGTCCCCAGGTTACATACAAGATAGGGTCTGTAAGTTTGTTCTTAAGTTGAGTTTGTATGTAAGTCGGAACTGTATATTTTATCATTGTAATCCCAGACAGAACTTTTTTGGTCTCTGTGACAATTGCATTTTAAAAATGTTGGGTTGTCATAAGAATCAATATTAACACTAAAGCTTCATTACAGACGCCTGTGATAACTGTTATAGCTGTTTATTGTAGCCTAGGACTAAAGTACATGACATTACCAATATCCAGAGGTCCGTTTGTAACTAGGGGTTGTATGTAAGTCGAGTGTTCTTAAGTAGGGGACCGCCTGTAGTGTTGAGCTGCAATACTAAGTACAACCACTGTACAATGTGAGTAAGAGTTCTGCGATCTGTATATATCTGACATCACAGACAACACCATTATAGAGAGGTCATCAGGCTTTTCATTTGTAGAACGATTCTGCCTATTTAGTTCTAGCACCATCAGGTCAGTGGAGGCGTCTTCTTATGGACCCAGGGAACCCCTTAAATTGTAATAATTTTACTGCTATGTTCACTATCTAGTGAAAAAGCTGGATTATTGCACAATATTAAGTTTTCCAACTTTCTTGTAGAGAGGAAACAATGTTACAATGTATCAGTCTGGGATGGTCCTATGGACCTACGAATTCCTTGAAGGCAAATCTGCCTCCTGTTACTCAACAATCGCTGCCATATACTCTGATACATTGTAACAGACCCTCTGTCGTGTGAGCAGGTCAGGGTATGTTCTTGCTGTGTTCCGTCACCTTTGCCCCCTATGTTTGTTGTATACTGAACGCCTGGAGAAGAAGAAGCCAATGATGCAAAGTAATCAGATTTTTACCCTGAGAAGAGCAATGATGATTAATTGGAGGGAAAACGCTGTTCCAAAAGATGTTATACAAGAGGTTGAGAGGTCTAATCCTTTATGGGAGTTTGCAAATATCTTAAGAGAAATGTTATCTTTTGGAAGAGCAAATAAAAACAAGTCCTGGAGCCGAGTAGAAGTCAGAAAAGAAGCTTCTACTTTGAAGTTTATCATTGCTGTAACATTTGCTGGTGGACACAGGGATCACATTAAATGTGCATCCACAGCACAACTACCATAATACTGCCCCCTATGTACAGGAATATAACTACCATAATACTGCCCCCTATGTACAGGAATATAACTACTATAATATTGCCCTCTATGTACAGGAATATAACTACCATAATACTGCCTCCTATGTACAAGAATATAACTACTATAATACTGCCCCCTATGTACAAGAATATAACTACTTTAATACTGCCCCCTATGTACAAGAATATAACTACTATAATACTGCCCCCTATGTACAAGAATATAACTACTATAATACTGCCCCCTATGTACAAGAATATAACTACTATAATACTGCCCTCTATGTACAAGACTATAACTACTATAATACTGCCCCCTATGTACAAGAATATAAGTACAATATTACTGCCCCCTATGTACAGGAATATAACTACCATAATACTGCCCTCTATGTACAAGACTATAACTACTATAATACTGCCCCCTATGTACAAGAATATAACTACTATAATACTGCCCCCTATGTACAGGAATATAACTACCATAATACTGCCACCTATGTACAGGAATATAACTACCATAATACTGCTCCCTATATACAAGAATATAACTACTATAATACTGCCCCCTATGTACAAGAATATAACTACTATAATACTGCCCCCTATGTACAAGAATATAACTACTGTAATACTGACCCCTATGTACAAGAATATAACTACTATATTACTGCCCCCTATGTACAAGAATATAACTACTATAATACTGCCCCCTATGTACAGGAATATAACTACTATAATACTGCCGCCTATGTACAAGAATATAACTACTATAATACTGCCCCTATGTACAAGAATATAACTACTATAATACTGCCCCTATGTACAAGAATATAACTACTATAATACTGCCCCCTATGTACAGGAATATAACTACTATAATACTGCCCCCTATGTACAAGAATATATCTACTATAATACTGAACCCTATGTACAAGAATATAACTACTATAATACTGCCCCCTATGTACAAGAATAGAACTACTATAATACTGCTCCTATGTACAGGAATATAACTACTGTAATACTGCTCCCTATGTACAAGAATATAACTACTATAATACTGCCCCCTATGTACAAGAATATAACTACTATAATACTGCCCCCTATGTACAAGAATATAACTACTATAATACTGCCCCCTATGTACAAGAATATAGCTACTTTAATAGTGCCCCCTATGTACAAGAATATAACTACTATAATACTGCCCCCTATGTACAAGAATATAACTACTATAATAGTGCCCCCTATGTACAAGAATATAACTACTATAATACTGCCCCCTATGTACAAGAATATAACTACTATAATACTGCTCCCTATGTACAAGAATATAACTACTATAATACTGCCCCCTATGTACAAGAATATAACTACTATAATACTGCCTCCTATGTACAAGAATATAACTACTATAATACTGTCTCCTATGTACAAGAACTACTATAATACTGCCCCCTATGTACAAGAACTACTATAATACTGCCCCCTATGTACAAGAATATAACTACTATAATACTGTCTCCTATGTACAAGAATATAACTACTATAATACTGCCCCCTATGTACAAGAATATAACTACTATAATACTGCCCCCTATGTACAAGAATATAACTACTTTAATAGTGCCCCCTATGTACAAGAATATAACTACTATAATACTGCCCCCTATGTACAAGAATATAACTACTATAATAGTGCCCCCTATGTACAAGAATATAACTACTATAATACTGCCCCCTATGTACAAGAATATAACTACTATAATACTGCTCCCTATGTACAAGAATATAACTACTATAATACTGCCCCCTATGTACAGGAATATAACTACTATAATACTGCCCCCTATGTACAAGAATATAACTACTATAATACTGCCTCCTATGTACAAGAATATAACTACTATAATACTGCCCACTATGTACAAGAATATAGCTACTATAATACTGCTCCCTATGTACAAGAATATAACTACTATAATACTGCCCCCTATGTACAAGAATATAACTACTATAATACTGCCCCCTATGCACAAGAATATAACTACTATAATACTGTCTCCTATGTACAAGAATATAACTACTATAATACTGCCCCCTATGAACAAGAATATAACTACTATAATACTGCCCCTATGTACAAGAATATAACTACTATAATACTGAACCCTATGTACAAGAATATAACTATTATATAGAAACTCAGAGCGGCACATTTACTAAGAGTGGTGTAAACTGCACTATAAGTGCTCTGCCTGTGCATAGTGCAGATTCAGATTCATTAATATCCTGCGCCATAAATAATACATTTAGCGCTTCCTACTTTTTTTGGTGCACCTTTAACACAGGGCTTGCAACACACTTCTTTCGGGCTTTGCATGATCGATCTGGCACATGGTCGGAATGAGCTTCAGAATGCCCCCTAATTTGCATTGTCGCATGGAGCCTAGTGCAGCTGTGCCGCAAAATGGTCATGTGCGACACTTCTAAAATACCTGTACAAACAGTTTGCACTAGAAAGAACGTGCAAAGTCTGATAGAAAACTGGCGCAAGGACCTTAGTAAATGTGCCCCAGAATTACCCGACGAGATATAAGCTGCGATACCTCCTGTGGCCCCTGAGGTCACACTGGGCTAATCCTCATCATTGAAGACTGATGGCTGCTATTGTTTGTGCAGGGTTTTCGCAGTACAATGTGGCGATGTGTACGATGTGACGTGCACCGCAGCGGATTGTTTTGTTTCCCTTTATGTGGCTTCACTTTAATGACTACTTTTTAGTTTATGTTGATAAAGTGATTCTTAGTTCCAATGCTTTTTGGAAAAACAAGCAGAAAGATCACAGAAGTTTATATATAAATTAAAGAAAGAACCAACAGAACATTCTGTAAATGTACACAACCTTTCCGATGACTTTTCAGGATAAGCTGGAATGTGTATACATGAGGAGTAACGATATATCTGGCTGTTATATGACTTGCATTCTGCATTGTTAAGCACTTTTCCCCATTGTAGGTTCTATCTCAAATTCTCAGTGTGACTGGAGACTAGCTGTTATGATGCCTCCCGTACACTGCAGACAGATAGAGGGGGATGATCTGCTTCAAAACTCACCCAGAAGTATCAGCAGGATCCTAAAAGACATGATAGAGAAGTGCTGACCTTTGCTAATGGTGTAAAGCACTTGGGGCGAGATAGAAACTTACTATTATTTCCAGCAGCCTCCGTCTGTGTCTACGTCCCTCCTCTATCACTCAGAAGTATCAGCTGGATCATATAGGACAGTGGTGGCGAACCTATGGCACAGGTGCCAGAGGTGGCACTCAGAGCCATTTCTGTGGGCACTCAGGTTATCACCCCAGGACAGAGTTCACCAGACAGGAACAAATCCACCAACTTTTCCTGCAGTCCCAGGCAACTCAAGAGATGCTGCTCTCAGCACTATTTTAAAGCAACACTTCACTGGCTGTTTGGAACTGTGGGAAAAAAGTGCATTATCTTTGGAGGTCCTCCTGCTTGACCCACTGTTCTTCCTCTACAGAGACCCTGGAGAGAAGCTACAATGAGAGTCTGAATTTGCCCTCCCTCCTTCAACTGTATTGGTGGCCGCAGGGGCTGATACAATTAAAAGATGTGGAAGAACAGGTAACAGTAAGCTACTTCTAAAAATGCCATGTTGGCACCTCATGGTAAATAAGTGGATTTTGGCTGTAGCTTGGGAAATCGGTCTCTAAAAGGTTCGCCATCACTGATATAGGACATTATAAAGAAGTTTAAAGACTGTGCTGATTGGATAAAGCACTTAGGGTGAGATAGAAACTTACTATTATCTCCAGCTCCCTCTGTCTGTGTCCATGTCCCTCCCCTATCACTGAGAAGTATCAGCAGGATCCTATAAGACATAATTGAGAAGTACTGACCTGTGCTAATGGGATAAAGTACTTGGGGTGAGATAGAAACTTACTATTATCTCCAGCACCCTTTGTCATTTTCTATGTCCCACCTATATCACTCAGAAGTATCAGGTTTCAGCAGGATACTATAGGACATTATAGAGTACTGACCTGTATGGTTGGGATAAAGCACTTGGAGTTAGATAGAAACTTACTATTATCTGCAGAAGCCTCTGTATGTGCCTGTGTCTGTCCTCTATCACTCAGAATGGGTAATTTCACAGCTAGGAGGAGGCTCACACAAGGCAAGGCTCTGTATGGAGCTCTTTAACTCCATCTCTCAGGGGGTCATAAAACCTTATAAGTTCCTGGAAATTGTTACAATTTATGACATTTGATTTTTGATCCTTCTAGATAACATAAAGCAACAGAGGTCCTGTTGCAATATCTATGTAATATATAATGTATATGTCTCCGATATGACTTCCCCAAGGAAAGCTTTTAAAAGAAGGAAATTAATATCTATAACTTAAAAGAAATGTAATAAATGAAACCGATATAAATAAATGAATCCGATGTATTACTAAAGTTTAATCCATGAGACATTCCCTTTAAGACAAGCGCTATTGCTCTCAACTGGATCTGTAGGACATGTAGAGGACGGACGGTCATCTGGAAGCTTTCAGCCTTCCTGTCTATGTTCTGACCCTTCTTCCCCTGATTCTCCAGGTTGCTATGAAAGATTTTATCTCCATCTGAAAAAAAAAAAAAAACATTGAATGATTTCCAGGAGATAAAAGTTTTTTTTTAGAAGTTTAATAATTGTCTGCAGTCAGTGGGAGTCCGGTGATGGCAAACAGAGCGAGTCCAGCCTGGAATTCAAAGGAAACGATGTATCTAGTGCGGAACCAAAGAGGACGTCAGGAAAGTCTCCTCCGTGTTGGGTTCAATGAACTTAGAATTTTTTTGTCCCCTTTCTCCGCAGCCATTTTACTGAAGCTCAATGTCCTCAGATGAACCCGGGCAGAATCTACAGAAAGGACCACAACTCCCCAGACGCTTGTCAGAATCCTTATTAGAAATGACTAAGCTGATTCTTTTCAGATTCTTTTACTAATTCCTTCCAGGTAACTCAGCAGATGCCTAAGGCAAAAAAAACGTATATAAAAGAAAGCTCCGCCCACAAATAAAAAAGTGGTTTTAGGTAATGTCGGGTGAGGGTTATTATAAGAAATCAAGATTTTGCTGAGGTTCTTAAATGGTATCCAATGATCTTATGTATATATCCATATTATAGGAGGACCACCTCTAGTAGATGTCACTCCAGTAAAAATTAGCTTAGATATTCTGATATCTATTATATTAATATTAGATTTTAGATAATCAGTGGGTTGACGCCCCATGGCAAATCACACCCATGTTTAGTAGTTAGGGGCCCGGATTGGCTATTCAACTCCCAATCTGGCAAAATGTCCGGGTTGTGTGGGAAAATGTCCGCTCACCTCTAGTGCTGAAGCCACTACAGTTCTTCCGAATTGACCCCCCGGTCCAATCTTATATCTTGAAATGTCAGGTAGCAGTTTGGGGGCTCTTCTCTTCTGGACTGGACCACATTATTGTGCACGGGAACAAGCTCCAAGGTTACTGGACCAGTGACAACCCAGGCTGTTCCCTCTCTGTGTCACCACTAATGGCCGGCGCTATCTGGATCCGGCTCTCCGCGGCTGCCAGTGCTTGGATTCCAGGGTGATGGAGATACAGCGCAGATGACAGATTGTGTTTCCTGTGAGATTTCCTGGAGATGTAAATAATCGGAGAGATATGAGATGTGGTTAGTGCTGACTAATACAGAACCCTACAGTCATACACTGAGATTTCTATTGAAGTTCTGCTTCTATTCCCAAATCCTTATCCAGCCACATAAATTGTATCAGATCCCAGGAATCTGCTGCGGTCATGATGGAACTTGTTGGAGCTTCCATTATTAGTGCTGGAATGTGTCCTAAGAGTCATATCCCATTTACTCATATGAGTCATACGAGCGGGGGCCACCGCTACGTGTCACATGCCTTCTTGTCACATCCTGTTGCTTCTGGGTCACAAACTCTCCTGGTCCTCCTGGCAGTCCGGTAACTTCTCTGTAATCCAGAGCTCGTCGTCCTCCTTCTCCTTGGGGCGCATGCACCACAACTCGATAGTATTTAGTGCCAGTGCACCCCAATCACCCCCAATGAAGGCTTATGTACTATTCTGCATGACTGCTTTCACTGTGACCCTTGGCCTTTATCTTGGGCCCAGCCCGTACTCTGCCCTAACCCCAGTCTGTATCGTAGATTCCTGCCCTTACTCTGGACAGTCTCTGTCTTTTCTTTTGCCAAACCCCTGGTTCTCTGCATCAACCTCCCCTGAGTCACCATCTACCACCTACATGGACATTGTGCGCCCGCTACAGCCTCCAGCTATGGTCTATATTGGACTGTATCAGGTGCTCGCTGATGATACGACGAAGGGGTGAACCTTAACTCTCCACTATCTGAGATGAGCTATAGAACGTGTCCCCTCCACCCCATCCAGTAGTAATATATCAGGTTTTTTATTGTGTTAATGGGTTCTCCCTGCCTTGTCTCACACAAACTGACATCGGGTGGAAAGAGACACAAGAGTGAGGCAAGAGGTTCAACTCACCTCATGGATGGTGCACCCCTGCCCCTGAGACTTTGTATACCAAACAGTCCTCAAATAAAATTTCATATTTCACAGTCCTATGAATTACACATCTCTTCAGGAACAATACCTAAGACTGTCTGCAGAGAGCACAGAGCACAGCAGTGTGAAGACACATCCCTCGTACAATATCGAAATATAAATCCATATATCACAGTCCTGCTGTTACTCACATCATACATGTCTATTTACACATCTCTCCAGGGACAATTCCTAAGACTGTCTGCAGAGAGCACAGAGCACAGCAGTGTGAGGACATACCCCTAGTACAATTCTGGGATACAGGTATAAATCTATATATTACAGTCCTGCTGCTACTAAAAACATACACAGAGGTCTAATTACACATGTCTCCAGGGACAATTTATGACTGCAGTCTCTATGGTAACACCAAGTACCCTCCAAGTCAAGTCTTGGAAATATTTCTTGTTCTTGTGTTCCTCGTCTTTGTTCTGGTAACTCAATGCTTGCTTCACCAGTAAGAATAATGACTGTAAAGTGGAGACACAACACATAACCCAGAGCTGGACCCAAATATAGCACCGCCAAAAACATCCCCTCCCCCTGCTTCATGATATAGGATGGTCATAAATAGAGAAGAACAAGGCGGAGAAGGAATTTCAACTGTTCGGAAACTCGGCAGACTGTTCCCAAAAGTGGAATTGGACTGCGATGCTCCGGGATAGAATATCCTCTTGCATACCTTCTCGCTCCAGTATGGTTTGCATGAGATGAACTCGTGTTGATGTACAGTATACGGCATTTCGTTTTCCAGCAGATTCCTGAAGCTCTTGAGCGTCCAGTCCAAAAATATAGAAAAAAAAAGCAGTGGGAAACAGAGGTGGCATTATGCGGCGCTGACAGGTGGGTTACGAAGACTGGAGATTTTCATGTAGAAGGATTTGCCCAAGATGACACAGATTCAGTGTAAGTGGCTAAGGCTGGGATCAAACCCAGGGTTATTTATTCAGGATCAACACGTTGACCACAATGGCCCACCTTCTTGTGCTCCTCTACATATCTTCAGCAGCCGCATTAAATCCTGGCCTCGTGCCTAGCCCCCAATACATGGATACACAGAGGAAAGATTGATTCTCCAGACCAATGTGTTCCTCCTTATTTCGGTCCAGTAACAGCTGAAGTAACACACTGAGCGCCCACTGTTACTGCCCAATACCTGCCGGAGCACTCCGGATTTGTATCTGGGGATTAATAATAATAAATAATTCGAGGCAGATGCAGCGGGAGTCGGGACCTGCACCAACCCCCGGCCTCCATGTATCTTCTATTCCCGTGGACAATTACTACGGTCATCACGTTACACATATGGAGCATTGTGCTCTCCACAGAACATAAATCATGGCAGATAGACCTGCAATCCCCCGGACTGCACCCGCTAAGTCTCAGGCTGCGGATGCAGGAATTTACTCAATCCAATACTTTTATATTCAAAAGAGATAAGTTTCCACAAAGGACTGAATGGGATGGAGGCGTCTGAAGGGGGAAGAGGAGTCCAAAGGGGGACAAAGAGCCTGGAGGGTAGTGAGTTGTCTGGAGGGGAACAAATGGGTATAGAGCGTACAGACTAGTCTGGTGGGGATTGAAGGGTTTGGAGGGGGCAGAAAGGTCTGTTGGGGGATACAGGTCATAACTAAAGGCTCAAGGGCCACAGAGCAAAAGTGCAGCTTGGGGCCCTCACACAAATTTGAATCTTTTAGCAGCTCTCACATAATGCAGCTTAGATACAGCAGCCCTGCTCTATGTAAGGCTAAATTCAGACGAACATGTGCCCGCGTACCGTAGCTTGGCGGGCACATGTCGATGCCAGGGAGAAGAGGAGCTGAGGAACGCTCGACCCCGCCTTTCTCCATAGAGAAACATGGCACACGGCACAGTACCGCTCCATACGGCGCCCATTGCCGGGCTATGCAGGACGTATATATCTGACGTATATACGCATCCCAACAGTGAATCGTTGGACATGGCGGACTTTTTTCTACTGTAAACTCCTTGCACAGGTATTTAAGAAGTGTCTGCACCACATTTGTGTCGCCCGCAACCGTTTTGTATTGCCGCTGCACTACTCTTCATGCGACACAAATTTCTGCGCTGAAAAAAAGAAAATTTCTGCATCAAAAAAAAGGGGAGCAGTGACATGGCCCGGCCTGAGGCAGTGAGGGTAGCAGTGATATGGCCCGGCCTGAGGCAGTGATGAGAGCAGTGACATGGCCCAGTTTGAGGCAGTGAGGGGAGCAGTGATATGCCCCGGCCTGAGGCAGTGAGGAGAGCAGTGATATGGCCCGGCCTGAGGCAGTGAGGAGAGCAGTGACATGGCCCAGTCTGAGGCAGTGAGGAGAGCAGTGACATGGCCCAGTCTGAGACAGTGAGGGGAGCAGTGACATGGCCCAGTCTGAGGCAGTGAGGAGGGCAGTGACATGGCCCAGTCTGAGGCAGTGAGGGGAGCAGTGACATGGCCCAGTCTGAGGCAGTGAGGAGGGCAGTGACATGGCCCGTCCTGAGGCAGTGAGGAGAGCAGTGACATGGCCCAGTCTGAGGCAGTGAGGGTAGCAGTGATATGGCCCGGCCTGAGGCAGTGATGAGAGCAGTGACATGGCCCAGTCTGAGGCAGTGAGGGGAGCAGTGATATGCCCCGGCCTGAGGCAGTGAGGAGAGCAGTGATATGGCCCGGCCTGAGGCAGTGAGGAGAGCAGTGACATGGCCCAGTCTGAGGCAGTGAGGAGAGCAGTGACATGGCCCAGTCTGAGGCAGTGAGGGGAGCAGTGACATGGCCCAGTCTGAGGCAGTGAGGAGGGCAGTGACATGGCCCGTCCTGAGGCAGTGAGGAGAGCAGTGACATGGCCCAGTCTGAGGCAGTGACGAGAGCAGTGACATGGCCTGGCCTGAGGCAGTGAGGGGAACAGTGATATGGCCCGGCCTGAGGCAGTGAGGGGAACAGTGACATGGCCCAGTCTGAGGCAGTGAGGGGAGCAGTGACATGGCCCAGTCTGAGGCAGTGAGGGGAGCAGTGACATGGCCCAGTCTGAGGCAGTGAGGAGGGCAGTGACATGGTCCGTCCTGAGGCAGTGAGGAGAGCAGTGACAAGGCCCAGTCTGAGGCAGTGAGGGGAGCAGTGATATGCCCCCGGCCTGAGGCATTGAGGAGAGCAGTGACATGGCCCGGCCTGAGGCAGTGAGGAGAGCAGTGACATGGCCCAGTCTGAGGCAGTGAGGATAGCAGTGATATGGCCCGGCCTGAGGCAGTGAGGAGAGCAGTGACATGGCCTGTCCTGAGGCAGTGAGGAGAGCAGTGACATGGCCCGGCCTGAGGCAGTGAGGAGAGCAGTGACTTGGCCTGGCCTGAGGCAGTGAGGGGAGCAGTGATATGGCCCGGCCTGAAGCAGTGAGGAGAGCAGTGACATGGCCCAGTCTGAGGCAGTGAGGAGAGCAGTGACATGGCCCAGTCTGAGGCAGTGAGGGGAGAATAGACATGGCCCGGCCTGAGACAGTGAGAGGAGCATAGACATGGCCCGGCCTGAGGCAGTGAGGGGAGCAATGACATTGCCTGGCCTGAGGCAGTGATGGAAGCAGTGACATGGCCCAGTCTGAGGCAGTAAGGAGAGCAGTGATATGGCCCGGTCTGAGGCAGTGATGGAAGCAGTGACATGGCCCGGCCTGAGACAGTGAGGATAGCAGTGATATGGCCCGGTCTGAGTTAGTGAGGCTATTGTAGTGACATGGCTCACTTAGTAGACCCCAGAACTATAAATGGGCCATGGTAGATGAGGGTTTTGGTACAGAATTTGGATTTGGGCCATAGAGCTTTAGTCACCCTTGGGCCCTAAAGATAAGCCTGGAATATTCTCCTGGAGATTTCACAGCACATGGGCCAAGCTCCTTGGCAAGTTATTGAATGTCCACAATGGAAAAAGCCATTTAATCTGCAAATCCCAAGTATAACTGAGCTCAACATGAGCCCAAAATAAAGTCCTGAGGGACGGCCCGGTACATTACATTTGTAATGCAGCGATAATTAGCTTACATAATTGTGGAAAATGGAAGGAGAGGAAGCAGTTGTCAGAGGCGTATAACTTACATAGCATCCACTGCTCCAGATATAAATAGATGTTCTGTATAATGGGGAACACATGGCACCCGGCAACCATGCACACGACATGTAGGGAGCGCAGAATATGGTACAAATGTAGATCATGTGCACAGCATCTGTCCGAAATATGGTGAGGAGTGTTATGTCCAACCCCCCTGTATCATACAACTAGTGGATGCACATATCTCCTACATGGACCTTATTATGCAGGACGCATACATAACCACTTACATGCAATCTCATACAAGGAAGGAAGCGTTGCTAAAGACTTTGGATAAGGCATAGACAGGCGATTAATGGAGGTAGGGCAACAAAGTCTGTCCGCATCACCATTCACTTTAATGAGAATGCTCCTGCAGTGCTGCCGGCCACTAGATCACTCCTTCCCTAGGGTAAAACAGCTGTGGGGTGTCTCACTCCTGCAAGTCACCTATTTTTGACCTATATTATCAATAGGTCATTAATAAAACCCTTATAACTCTTTTGATATTGAGGTGCCTCTGTGAATTCTATCCAAATCTATACATCAAAGCTAACAAGTGCAAATATTCAGATACGAAAGCTTTGCCTACTCTTAGGGTCACTGCTGAACTTATGGTTTTCTTCCTCATGAAACTTGTGCACCTGGTCTGATATGCAGAATTCAACTGGTATATTGGTGCTGCCTTGGGAAATCTCCTCCACATGGAGCCATGAGGGTAGGAAAGCATTCCGTATTTATTAACTATACCCCTTTTTAGCTTCCAGTGGCCTAAAGAGCTACATTTGCCTCTCATGGTCACGACATGACTATGCTCATTTCCCCACCCTCTATACGGCAAAGGGGTTGTCTTTGTCATGTGACCCCTATTAACAGTGAAGCAGGACTTGAAGTAGGTGTGTGTTACTTGTTTTCTCTATTTTATTCCTCACTTTGCCAAAACTGCACCAAGAAAAAAGTATTTACCTTTGTAATAAAATGGCTCTGCTTATTCTGTCCTAGTCTATATGGCAAAGCCAACAACTGCTGCCAAAATAGGTCAGACTAGTGCGTCTGCCCTTGGTGAGAATATTTTAACCTCGATCCGGAATGTCCAACGATCATGCATTGTACCGCGATTCACGTAGATCGAACGCCCAATATCCTGCATGTGTCCCTCTCCGCTCAGGTCCGTCAGAGTTCACCATCTTCTTCCCGATGCATGTAAGTCCATTGTCTTGTGACACAATTTTAAAGTTAAATCCCGCGTTTAGTCCGAATAAGTCGGATCGTCCGGCGGCCCGCCCCCTGATTTCCGTTGCATGAAAGCCGGCGCAATTGCGCCAAAATTCGATCACGTGCGACACAATCCCTTTTTTAATGCAGTGCAAATCGGAAAACGGCGTAATATCTGACTTTTGTGCGGTCTGCGGACCCTTAGTCAATGAGCCCCAATATTTCCTTGGATATTAACAAATTATATAGATGCGCCTTTTACATTTTTTTTATTAAAACCACTTATAATTGTGTAATTTTCAGAGTTTTGCACATTTCCTCCCTCTCCAGTTTCTTTCCTATTGCCTCCTGTACAATGGGAGGAGGCGCGGAGCGGCGTCTGCGTGCAGGGCATCAGATGTGCTGTTATGCTGAGTCATCTCGCTGATGAGGGAATCAGTTCTCTCCTTCTTAGATCTGGCCGTCCCTCCCCGAGCTCTGAGATGAAACATTCCCTCCACGCCGATTGCCATGAAGCCGCTTTATTGTCGTTTGAAGAATTTCACGACGAGCGTTGTGTAAAATGGAAAGAATTTTGCTGATCCTTCTGCTTTCAGATGGACAAAGCCTTTCCCTCGCTCACTCTCGCCTTTCCCTCCGGAGCCAAACATGTTCCTGTTTATTTTTTTCCACTGAACTGACATGAAAGTTTTAAGAGATTTGCTATTTGCTTTCTTCCCCCGACATCATGCAGATTAGGACCTGCAGTCAGTGGACATTTCCGGATAACTCTCTGCAGCCTTAAAGGGATCTGCCAGAGGATGTCCCTAGGAGATCATTAGGTCAGTATGTTATAATACTCATAACAATGAAACTACAGCAAAAAATGGCAGATTTTTTCTCTTTTGTTTTAATAAAAGTTCATTTTTCAATAACTAAGCTCATAAAGGTGTTTTCCAATAATCCCATTAATCTGGGGTCAGCAGACTAACCCTGCGCCCTCCCCTGATCCATTTGGTGCAGAAGACATTGCTTCCATAGCACTGCGACACAACACGCCCGGACGTGTCAGGGTGCCCCACGCTCTGTCACTGGGGTGAAAACTTTTGAATTGCACTAAATTTTCAAAAACATTGCATGAGGCTTCTAAAATATTGCTGAACCCAAACTTTTCATACCAGATATACAATAGCTGAATTTTAGCTTGATATTTTATCCAGAAGCCAACATTATCTGAAATAAAATATACAAGATCTGTCAATGGCCACTTTCGAGCCTAATAATGTGCCTTTTCGAGGAGCTAGTTCACTTACTTCCTTGCTGTCAATAGAGTTGAGTGGACCGGATGGCATTGCCTGTTTGCTTTGCTGTATTGTCTGAGGTAGAATGAGCAGAGTCATCTCAATATTAGAGAATGTGTGAATTTACGCCAGTTCTACTGTACCACTGGGAGACAGTTGAAACTTTGAAGCAATTTTGCAAAAAACACAATAATTGTAACTTGTGAGTCTGTTTCAAAGGCCATGAACAGAATGGGTTACATGACTCGCTTCCATATTTCCCATGGAGAGAGTACATATGACTTGTCTTGGGTCCTTTGAGTCCTGGTTTAGCGCATGCCCTTTGCTTCTGATTTATGGAGGACTTCACCATCCATATAAGACTGCAGTGTAACCACATGTGAGAGTGCAATTTGGCATCATCCCAAAATCTTTGTATTTCATTTGGGAAGAGTTTTATGTCCATCCGAAAAGTAGTTGCCGATGGCTGCAATGATGATCAAATGAGTAATGACAGAACCCCTACTCTTAAATTTAGGAATCTCAGAAATGGGACCTATATTTATGTTCTATAAATTTCCAAAATATGAATTGATGTTTAAAGAGGATGTCCCAAAATGACAACTTATTCACTGATCACAAAAGTCCCACATCTCCATCACAACAGAGGGACAACTGCTCTTTTCCATCTTTATATTAGACATATGATATTATATATTATATATAATATATACATATATATATATATATATATATATATATATATATATATATATATATATATAAATTTCTAAGTTCCATAAAAGGGGAACATTGTAATTAGTGTAACACAGTAATTAGTGGTGTATCCTCTATGTATATACTGCCAATATGGATCAATATGTATCTCCCACATTTATTGTTATCTCCCAGGCCACCTATGGAAATATACTTTGTTTTATTTTCATGTTTTTGGGTAGTGGTGTATAAGAGGATGAGAGACATCCGAGACGAGTAGATGTGACCCCACATGTACCATACACAGAAGCCGCAAGCAGCCATTGGGTGATTAAACCTTATATGTCCAATAAAGGAGATGATGATCTTATAGGACTTGTACCTGTGGAGGATAAAGATTCTGATGCAAACTATTGTTTGACAAGTGAACTTGAAGTTATGTGGAATCTTGAGTTGACGCCAAGAACAAACCGTTCCTAGAAGGTCAAGTCGCCTGCCCCCGTCTGCCGTTCCCCAATCTCCTGACTCACTACAATACATTACCTGTTTTCCAGCTGATGTGCGGAGCTGCTGGATGGAAAAAGGGACGGCTGAATTGTATCAGATCGAACATGGGAGAAGTGCAGACGTGACATTTCAGTTTTTTTCCTATTTTAGTCAAATTTTTATTGTATTGGTCTCGTCGTCTGTATGGGGGTGTCAGTAACCCCATTGGGCATTAAACAATGTATTTGATTTAATGGGGTGATTTGTATTACATGGAGCTTTTCATCCCCCAGTAATCTGCCAATATTACAAAGTCGAACTTTTAAAGGGGTTTTCCACAGGACAAAAATTTGCGGGAACATTTATCAGAACTTCTGGCCCAGAAGCCCTGATACAATTGCCATTTCTTGAGAACCACCAGACACCGCGATAATTATCCTCTTTGCGTAAGCTCCACGCCAAGCGGCATAAACGAGGGCGGCAAAAAAGGAACAGTTCAGTGTAAACAATTTGCTGTGAATTTATTAGATTACCAAGGAACATTTCTCAATTTATACAACAATGGGGGTCATTTACTAAGGGCCCGATTCGCGTTTTCCCGACGTGTTACCCGAATATTTCCGATTTGCGCCGATTTTCCCTGTATTGCCCGGGGATTTTGGCGCTGGCATGCACGAGACGGAAATCGGGGGGCGTCAGCACAGCCACCTGGTGGACGTCGGAGGAACTACCTTAGTGAATCCTGGCCGGACCCGAATCCACCACAGAGAACGCGCCGCTGGATCGCGAATGGACCGGGTAAGTAAATCTGCTCCGATGTATCTGTGTACTCCAAACTGATACATTTTAACTGCAGACTATACCACTTATACAAGATTCTCTAGACTAAATACAATTGTAGCAAAACCCCAGCAGAAAAATATTGTTTTATTAGCCTCTTATTTTCAGCAATAAGTAAAAATATGGGGAATAGTTGTAGCACTATCTGATTGATGGGGTCTTACCAATGAGACCTCCACTAATCATAATAAAACTTCAGCTAATCAAATCTTGGGGGATTTGCTCATCTCCACTTGGGACCCCAGAAATATTAAATCTGCAGCCTATTCCGTCATCTACACTGGGGATCAAAATTATAGAACAAAACCCAATTCCCCATGTGTTCCAAGTCTGTGATTGCTGGAATATTCCATCTTTACAACATCATAAACTCATCAAGAAGGCTGTTCACCCCCAAAAGACAAATGCAAAAAGGGACATTATAATGTGAAGAATCTTCATGGATAATTCATGGTCCACAGTTTATTTTAGTGATGAAAGCAAGTTTCATTTATTTGGATCTGATGGGAAAAATTATATTCATTGAAAAACAGGGGAAAGACTGAACCCAAAGTGTGTAAAGTAGTCAGTGATAAGTGGTGGAGGAAGTGCCATGGTTTTGGGAATGTTTTCTGCAGCAGGTGTTGGACCTCTCATACAGCTACATGGCAAAGTGAATGCAAGTATCAGAACCTTCTTCATGTGTTTACTTCTTTACGTTCTTCATTCAATCATCAGTTATTTCCATGCAGGAAAATAACCTCTCTCACACAGCAAAATGGATACACCAGTTCCTTGAAAAAGAAAACATTGGTACAATGAAATGTGCATCCAAGAGTCCTAATCTAAACCCAATCGAATATGGAAAATTCTTAGTGACAAAGTTCTGGCGAAGACAACAGTCTCAAAACTGCGGAGAAGACTGGAAGAAGAGCGGAGCAGATCCCAGCAGAGCCGCTGGAGAGACCAGTGCTGACCTCCAGTGTATATAGGTCTCCATAGCCACACAACTCAACCAGAGAACATGTCATCAATGGCCATGGAAACAGACATCCCCTTTAAGGATTTCTCCTGACTAAGAGAAGCTGTCTCTTTAATAGAATTGCCAATGTCTCGTGTGTTCTACGTTTCATTCTCCTCGCAGCAGTGGCCTCTCCTGATGGGACCTTAATTCCACTTTAATTCGGTGAACCTATTTTTAGGTGAACATTCTTGTCTTCATATAATTGCATGACCGAGTCCACACTGCGATTCTCCTTTAATTGCTTTTGCATTAGGAACTGAATTAAGATGATGATTCAGGTTTTTGTGTGATACATTATACTATTTGCCTGTTTAATGTGCTAATTTACAAAGCTTCTCATTAAGGCAGCGGGATGGAAAATTGCAGCCAGGGAACAGTTCAAAGAAAATTCCCCCAGAGAAGTTTTCAAAACTCTTTTACTTTTTATTAAAAAAAAAAACATTTTTTTCTTTTTTTTCCCTTTATTTTGCTATAGGAAATGTAATATCACCGGGTAAATTGTGATAATTAGATTTTAGTCTGTAGAAAAGAAATAAGTTATTTGTTCTTTTTTAATGCCTTTGGTACATAAAGACTGCTTGGCAATAATAAGTGACTGTGACTGATCCTATACCCTCATGATAATAAGATGACTCTGCTGACCCTATACCCTATTGATAATGAGATGACTCTGCTGACCCTATATTTTAATGATAATGAGATGACTCTGCTGACCCTATACCCTAATGATAATGAGATGACTCTGCTGACCCTATACCCTCATGATAATGAGATGACTCTGCTGACCCTATACCCTCATGATAATGAGATGACTCTGCTGACCCTATACCCTCATGATAATGAGATGACTCTGCTGACCCTATACCCTTATGATAATAAGATGACTCTGCTGACCCTATACCCTAATGATAATAAGATGACTCTGCTGACCCTATACCTTAATGATAATGAGATGACTCTCCTGATCCTATACCCTAATGATAATGAAATGACTCTGCTGACCCTATACCTTAATGATAATGAGATGACTCTGCTGACCCTATACCTTAATGATAATGAGATGACTCTGCTGACCCTATACCCTAATGATAATAAGATGACTCTGCTGACCCTATACCTTAATGATAATGAGATGACTCTGCTGATCCTATACCCTAATGATAATAAGATGACTCTGCTGACCATATACCTTAATGATAATGAGATGACTCTGCTGATCCTATACCCTAATGATAATAAGATGACTCTGCTGACCATATACCTTAATGATAATGAGATGACTCTGCTGATCCTGTACCCTAATGATAATAAAATGACTCTGCTGACCCTATACCCTTATGATAATGAGATGACTCTGCTGACCCTATACCCTAATGATAATAAAATGACTCTGCTGACCCTATACCCTCATGATAATGAGATGACTCTGCTGACCCTATACCCTCATGATAATAAGATGACCGTGCTTATATTTTACAAAGTGTCTCTTCTAAGCTCATGCCTTTATAATAGAGATGAATCTGCCGACCTTGTCTTAATGATTACAAGAAGACCATTGTGCCCTGACGTTATAATAAAAATGTCATTACTAGAGATGAGCGAGCACTAAAATGCTCGGGTACTCGTTATTCGAGACAAACTTTTCCCGATGCTCGAGTGCTCGTCTCGAATAACGAGCCCCATTGAAGTCAATGGGAGACTCGAGCATTTTTCAAGGGGACCAAGGATCTGCACAGGGAAGCTTGGCCAAGCACCTGGGAACCTCAGAAAAGGATGGAAACACCATGGAAATGGACAGGAAACAGCAGGGGCAGCATGCATGGATGCCTCTGAGGCTGCATAATCGCACCATTATGCCAAAATTATGGGCAACAGCATGGCAATGACAGAGTGACCGAATGAGGCTAGATAGCATCTAAAACATCCAATAATTGACCCTGACACTATAGGGGACTATGCAGAGGCAGCGGCAGCAGCGGCAGGCTAGAGAGTGTCTTGGCAACATAACCCAAATGGACTCAGGCTTAAAACCAATGGGTGGCAGAGAGAAACCAAAGGAGGTGAGCAAGAAGCGCTCAAATAATATCGGTAAATGATAAAAGTTTGCCAGTATATTTTGTGGATTACACAGCAGGGTGGCGACAAAGTTAACAAGTTTGATGAGGAAGCCATGAAAACAACCCAAAATTCTGCCTGACACAGCTCGTTTGATAAGGGGACCATGTATGGAGGCAGTGAACTAGTAGTAGATTAAAGGTGCTGCAGTTAAAACTATGTTAGTTGGATCTTGGGATGGAGCTGGCGCTCCGCTGCCAGGCGAGCTTTCGCCAATCCAAGCCCCTGTCTCTAGCCTACTCCCCAAACAGCACTTCTAAGAACCTTTTGTATAAGATCAAGTGTAGTAGCGTTCTTATAAGTTTAGGATATGGCGGGTGAGGGGAATGTAAACAGATGCGCAAGAAGCGCTGAAATAATATTGGTTAATGATAAAAGTTTGCCAGTATATTTTGTGGATTACACAGCAGGGTGGCGACAAAGTTAAAAAGTTTGATGTGGAAGCCATGAAAACAACCCAAAATTCTGCCTGACACAGCTCGTTTGATAAGGGGACCATGTATGGAGGCAGTGAACTAGTAGTAGATTAAAGGTGCTGCAGTTAAAACTATGTTAGTTGGATCTTGGGATGGAGCTGGCGCTCCGCTGCCAGGCGAGCTTTCGCCAATCCAAGCCCCTGTCTCTAGGCTACTCCCCAAACAGCACTTCTAAGAACCTTTTGTATAAGATCAAGTGTAGTAGTGTTCTTATAAGTTTGGGTTCTGGCGGGTGAGGGGAATGTAAACAGATGCGCAAGAAGCGCTGAAATAATATTGGTAAATGATAAAAGTTTGCCAGTATATTTTGTGGATTACACAGCAGGGTGGCGACAAAGTTAACATGGAAGCCATGAAAACAATCCAAAATTCTGCCTGACACAGCTCGTTTGATAAGGGGACCATGTATGGAGGCAGCTATATGGACTACTTTTGGAGGCAGCTATGGCGATGACGTGTGGAGGTAGCAATGGAGACAACGTGTGAAGGCAGCTAAAAAGACGACGTGTGGAGGCTGCTATGGAGACAATTTAAGTTGGATAGTGCCTGTATGTGGCAGTCCAAAAAAGTTTTCAAACCAGAGGAGCAAGTAGCTGGTCCTCCAGAAAAATTACATAGATTGAGTGCCTGTATGTGGCAGTCCAAAAAAGTTTTCAAACCAGAGGAGCAGGTAGCTGGTCCTCCAGAAAAATTACATAGATTGAGTGCCTGTATGTGGCAGTCCAAAAAAGTTTTCAAACCAGAGGAGCAGGTAGCTGGTCCTCCAGAAAAATTACAAAGATTGAGTGCCTGTATGTGGCAGTCCAAAAAAGTTTTCAAAGCAGAGGAGCAGGTAGCTGGTCCTCCAAAAAGATTAAATAAATTGAGTGCCTGTATGTGGCAGTCCAAAAAAGTTTTCAAACCAGAGGAGCAGGTAGCTGGTCCTCCAGAAAAATTACATAGATTGAGTGCCTGTATGTGGCACTCCCAAAAATTGTTTAAAACAGAGGACAGGGTAGTTGGCCCTCCAGAAAAATTAAATACATAGAGTACTATAGCCAGAGCCAGTTGGCCCTGGCAAAAAAATAGCCAGTTTCCTCTGCTTTAGTGTACAAAGAGGAGGAGAAGGAGGACAATGAGGAGGAGGAGTGCATACATTATTCAGGTTCAGCTTCTTTCACCTGGTGGAGAATGGAAATGCAGAGAAATCCAGGCTTTATTCATCTTGATAAGCGTCAGCCTTTCAGCGCTGTCAGTCGACAGGCGTGTACGCTTATAGGTGATGATGCCACCAGCTGCACTGAAAACCCGCTCGGACAACACGCTAGCGGCAGGGCTGGCAAGAACCTCCAAGGCGTACAGCGCCAGTTCGTGCCACATGTCCAGCTTTGAAACCCAGTAGTTGTAGGGAGCTGTGTGATCATTTAGGACGATGGTATGGTCAGCTACGTACTCCCTCACCATCTTTCTGTAAAGATCAGCCCTACTCTGCCGAGACTGGGGACAGGTGACAGTGTCTTGCTGGGGTGACATAAAACTGGCAAAGGCCTTGTAAAGCGTACCCCTGCCAGTGCTGGACAAGCTGCCTGCTCGCCTACTCTCCCTCGCTACTTGTCCCGCAGAAGTACGCCCTCTGCCGCTAGCGCTGTCAGAAGGGAAATACTGTTTCAGCTTGTGCACCAGGGCCTGTTGGTATTCATGCATTCTCACACTCCTTTCCTCTCCAGGGATGAGAGTGGAAAGATTTTGCTTGTACCGTGGGTCCAGGAGAGTGAATACCCAGTAATCGGTGCTGGAATAAATTCTTTGAACACGAGGGTCACGGGATAGGCAGCTTAGCATGAAATCTGCCATATGCGCCAGAGTCCCAACGCGCAAGAATTCACTCCCCTCACTGGCCTGACTGTCCATTTCCTCCTCCTCCAACTCCTCTTCTTCTGCCCATACACGCTGAACAGTGAAGGACTGAACAATGGTCCCCTCTTCTGTCTCGCCAACATTCTGCTCCTCTTCCTCCTCATCCTCCTCCACCTCCTCCGATATGCGCTGAGAAACAGACCTAAGGGTGCTTTGGCTATCAACAAGGGAATCTTCTTCGCCCGTCTCTTGTGACGAGCGCAAAGCTTCCGACTTCATGCTGACCAGAGAGTTTTTCAACAGGCCAAGCAGCGGGATGGTGAGGCTGATGATGGCGGCATCACCACTGACCATCTGTGTTGACTCCTCAAAGTTACTCAGCACCTGACAGATATCAGACATCCACGTCCACTCCTCATTGTAGACTTGAGGAAGCTGACTGACCTGACTACCAGTTCTGGTGGAAGTTGACATCTGGCAGTCTACAATCGCTCGGCGCTGCTGGTAAACTCTGGATAACATGGTCAGTGTTGAATTCCACCTCGTGGGCACGTCGCACAACAGTCGGTGAGCGGGCAGTTGGAGGCGGCGCTGCGCTGCCCTGAGAGTGGCAGCATCTGTGCTGGACTTCCTGAAATGCGCACAGATGCGGCGCACCTTCGTGAGCAAATCAGACAGATTGGGGTATGTCTTGAGGAAACGCTGAACTATGAGATTTAACACATGGGCCAGGCATGGCACATGTGTCAGTCTGCCGAGTTGCAGAGCTGCCACCAGGTTACGGCCGTTGTCACACACAACCATGCCTGGCTTCAGGTTCAGCGGTGTCAGCCACAGATCAGTCTGCGCCGTGATGCCCTGTAATAACTCTTGGGCGGTGTGCCTTTTATCGCCTAGGCTCAGCAGTTTGAGCACCGCCTGCTGTCGCTTAGCGATGGCACTGCTGCTGTGCCTAGAGCTACCGACTGATGGCGCCATGCCCACGGATGGTAATTCAGAGGAGGAGGTGGAGGAGGGGTGGGAGGAGGAGGAGGCATAGTAGGCCTTTGAGACCTGGACCGAGGTAGGCCCCACAATCCTCGGCGTCGGCAGTATATGACCAGCCCCAGGGTCAGACTCGGTCCCAGCCTCCACCAAGTTAACCCAATGTGCCGTCAGCGATACATAGTGGCCCTGCCCGGCAGCACTCGTCCACGTGTCCCTGGTCAGGTGGACCTTGTCAGAAACGGTGTTGGTCAGGGCACGGAGGATGTTCTCTGACACGTGCTTGTGCAGGGCTGGGACGGCACATCGGGAAAAGTAGTGGCGGCTGGGGACCGAATACCGAGGGGCGGCCGCCGCCATGAGGTTTCGAAAGGCCTCGGTCTCTACCAGCCTATAGGGCAGCATCTCCAGGCTAAGCAACTTGGAGATGTGGACGTTAAGGGCTTGGGCGTGTGGGTGGGTTGCGCTATACCTCCTTTTGCGCTCCAGCGTCTGGGGTATGGAGAGCTGAATGCTGGTGGATGCTGTGGAGGATCGTCGAGGCGAAGATGGGGTTTTCGCACGGGAGGTGTTTGGGCCGGGGTCCTGGGCAGGGGGCTGACTAGCAGATGACACAGGGGAAGGAGCAGTGGTGTGCCCGGCCGGAGGTGAACGGGCTTGGTGCCATTGAGTGGGGTGTTTAGCATTCAGATGCCTGCGCATACTGGTGGTAGTTAAGCTAGTAGTGGTGGAACCCCTGCTGATCCTGGTTTGGCAAAGGTTGCACACCACAGTCCGTCGGTCATCCGGTGTTTCTTTAAAGAACCTCCAGACTTCTGAATATCTAGCCCTCGCCACGGGAGCTTGACTACGGGCAACATTTGGCGCTGATGCACCAGCTCTGGCCCTGCCTCTCCGTCTGGCCCCACCACTGCCTCTTCCAACCTATTCTGCTATAGGACTCGCCTCCGTCTCAGAAGCACTGTGTTCACCCGGCCTATCAACCCAGCTTGGGTCTGTCACCTCATCATCCTCCGATCCCTCAGTCTGCTCCCCCCTCGGACTTCCTGCCCTGACAACAACTTCACCACTGTCTGACAATCGTGTCTCCTCATGGTCGGACACCTCTTTACACACTTCTTCCACTACGTGAATAATGTCATCATCACCCACAGACTGCGACTGGTGGAAAACCTGGGCATCGGAAAATAGCTCAGCAGCAGCAGGACAAGTGGTTTGTGACTGTGGGAAGGGTCCAGAAAACAGTTCCTCAGAGTATGCCGGTTCAAATGCCAAATTTTGGTGGGAGGGGGCAGACTGGGGGGAAGGAGGCTGAGGTGGAGGAGCTGGAGGAGTGCCGATTTCGGTGACATGGGTGGACTGCGTGGAAGACTGACTGGTGGACACATGGCTAGAAGCATTGTCCGCAATCCACGACATCACCTCTTCGCACTGTTCTGGCCTCAACTGTGCTCTACCACGAGTCCCAGTAACTTGAGACATGATGAACCTAGGGAGTGTACCTCTGCGGCGTTCCCCTGCTCCCCCATCAGCAGGTGGTGTCTCACCCAGCCCAGGACCACGGCCTCTGACCCCTGCAGTAGTTGGACGCCCACGTCCACGCCCTCGTCCTCTACCCCTAGCCCTCGGGTTAAACATTTTCCAAATTAAAGTGTAAACTTGAAAAAAAAAAAATTTTGTGTTTATTTTTTTTTAGTTTTTTATTTTTTTTAACAAAACGATGCTATCCTATTGCTATGGCTAGTTTCTAACCTACACTGACAGCACACAACTGGATTTTGTGCTTTGCAAGATGAGTTTGAGCTATAAAATGAAATAAAGGTAAAAAAAAAAAAAAATCAGCAGACTGTGCCTAATTCTACTCAAACCCCTAATAAATTGTCCCACTTCGGTGTTTGAGGTGGATATGCGTGTCACTAAGAGCTAAACACAACGGTCGCAGGTCTCCCAGCAAATTCCTCACAGTATGGTACTAGCTGCACTACTAGTGCCAGCAAGCCCAGCCACAAGCAAACAAAAAAAAGGAAAATATAACGCTATTGTAGGCCTAAGTAAGCCGTTGGGGTTCTCCTATGGCTATTTTGTAGCCTACAATGAGAGCACACTGCTTTGCAAGATGAGTTTGAGCTATAAAATGAAATACAGCTAAAAAAAAAAATAAAAATCAGCAGACTCTGCCTAATTCTACTCAAACCCCTAATAAATTGTCCCACTTCGGTGTTTGAGGTGGATATGCGTGTCACTAAGAGCTAAACACAACGGTAGCAAGTCCCCCTGCAAATTCCTCCCAATATGGTACTAGCTGCACTACTAGTGCCAGCAAGCCCAGCCACAAGCAAACAAAAAAAAAAAGTAGAACGTTATTGTAGCCCTAAGAAGGGCTGTTGGGTTCTTGTTGAATCACTCCTGCCTAACACTATTCTAATAGAACATCCTAACGCTTTCCCTGACCAGCAGCAGCTCTCTCCCTAGCGGCATCCAGACACAGAATGATCCGAGCAGCGCGGGCAGCGGCTAGTCTATCCCAGGGTCACCTGATCTGGCCAGCCAACCACTGCTATCGACGTGTAAGGGTACCACGTCATGCTGGGTGGAGTGCAGAGTCTCCTGGCTTGTGATTGGCTCTGTTTCTGGCCGCCAAAAAGCAAAACGGTGGGAGCTGCCATTTTCTCGAGCGGGCGAAGTATTCGTCCGAGCAACGAGCAGTTTCGAGTACGCTAATGCTCGAACGAGCATCAAGCTCGGACGAGTATGTTCGCTCATCTCTAGTCATTACTCTATTGATTACATTGTCTCATTACAATAAAAACTTTTTTCATGCCATCTTATACTAATGAGATTCTAATGACCCTTCCCTGTAATAAAATTAATCAAGATAATTTTTTGCTGGATCATAGTCTTAATTAACATATAACTTCCTGCTAGAAATATTAATGTTAATATTATAGGGGTTCTCAAAGCAGAAGCCCCCACAATCATCACAACAGGGAACCACCTGCTCCATGCAGACCTATGGGCTGTGGCTGCTCCCTGTGCTCTATTGTATTCTATAGATTACAGTTTGGCTTACAAGATGTTTTGTTTGTGTATGTGTATAATGTATTATTTCCAATAACGGTCTGTATGTAGGGAGAAAAGACACCTTATGGACCCCCTAGGGTTCCTGGACTCCTCAAATCACCCCCTAAATCTGCAATACAACAAGCATTTCCCACTCCCTTGTGCGGTGCAGCAGGAAGTTATGTGCTCCACCACTAGGGGGCACCAGGATCCTGCTCCCCCTCCCCTGTATAATCCCATGAAAAATACCTGTAACAATAAATAGAACAATGAATAAATGAATGTAAAGATCTATACATATAATTAAGATTTCACTGCTCTTGATACATTGTTTCTAATTAACTTCTGTAACATCTCATTCATCAATCCATGGAGCAGCACCTATTGATCTTGGCCTGGAGGGCGGCTTTGTCACCCAATCAAAGCTTTCACCTGGTTAATTGTTTGGGGTGAGTTGAGGATAGGAGAAAGATATTGCAAAAACACTGAGGCATTTACTGTTCTAACATATACAATGGGCCTAAGATACAGGTCTGAAGACGGAGGCCACACATACTGCTCTTTAGACAGACGGCTCCCATACGGCTCTGAAGACTGAGTCCTTGGATACAGCTCTGAAGACGGAGGCCCCGCATACAGCTCTGAAGACGGAGGCCTCAGATACAGCTCTGAAGATGGAGGCCCCGCATACAGCTCTGGAGACGGAGGCCTCGCTTAGAGCTCTGGAGACGGAGGCCTCTCATACAGCTCTGGAGACGGAGGCCTCAGATACAGCTCTGAAGATGGAGGCCCCGCATACAGCTCTGGAGACGGAGGCCTCGCTTAGAGCTCTGGAGACGGAGGCCTCTCATACAGCTCTGGAGACAGAGGCCTCTCATACAGCTCTGGAGATGGAGACCTCTCATACAGTTCTGGAGACGGAGGTCACACATACTGCTCTGGAGACAGAGCCCAGCATACAGCTCTGGAGAAGGTGGTCTCGCATACAGCTCTGGAGACGGAGGCCTGGCATACAGCTCTAGAGATGGAGGCGTCGCATAGAGCTCTGAAGACGGAGGCCTAACCTACAGCTCTGGAGACAGAGGCCTCGCATAGAGCTCTGGAGACGGAGGCCTCGCATAGAGCTCTGCAGATGGAGGCCACACGTACAGCTCTGGAGACGGAGCCCTCGCTTAGAGCTCTGGAGACGGAGGCCTCACGTACAGCTCTGGAGACGGAGTCGCAACTTCCCCCACCAGGGCCTAGCCTTTTCTTGTGATCTGGAGGCAACTTGGGCCCAGAATACCAGAGTGTCTGGCGGTTGCGGCCTAGGACATGCTGATGTCACAGTGCTTGGTGCGGGGACCGGAGGGCTGTGCTACAGCCTGGCGGGTCAACAGCAGGTGGTGTGTGCAAGAAATATGGAGGTAGAGGCTAATGCAATGGTTTCTCCCAGGGCAACCCTTGAGTGTCTGTATGATAAGTCCCTGGGAAATTGATGGGGAGCCCGTAATGGAAGACAGCCGTATCCTGGGATCAGACGGAGGCAATGTTGTGCAAATCAACTCACGGTTGTTTATTGAACAGTGGGCAATGGGCCAAAACTGGTAACAGCAGATTCTTGAATGCTGGAAGAGTCATGGAGAGTTGGTCTGCAGGAAAGGTGCATGCAGCCTGATAGTAGATGCAGACTGGGGAGGTTCAGAGAGAACTGTGTCCAAGTGGTGGAAGCTGCAGTTCTGAGTCTCCAGAATTGCCCTGTCAGACAGTAGCCCTGAGGCACTATTAGGACTGTAGGGACTTGTAAACTTAGCTCAAAATATTCAGCCTCTTGACCCGGAAATTTTAAATCCTCCAAAATTAAACCAGCCATCAATGGACACCACACCGTGTTTCTTGTTGTGGGTATGTGGGGGGGCCTTTCACCTGAATGGCGTCAGACGTCATGTGGGCACCTTCATCTCGCCTTTGGGCATTTGAAAATCCGCCAATGCTGTGACATCTGAAGGGAAGACGGAAAGAACAGCTAGAAACCGGAAAACCATGTGTAAACAAAAATTAACCTCTCATACATCTCTGGAGACAGAGGCCTTGGATACAACTCTGGAGATGCAAACCTCGGATACAGCTCTGGAGACGGAGTCCTTGGATACAGCTCTGGAGACGCAGACCTTGGATAAAGCTCTGGAGTTGCAGACCTCGGATACAGCTCTGGAGATGCAGACCTCGGATACAGCTCTGGAGACGGAGGCCTCGGATACAGCTCTGGAGACAGAGGCCTTGGATACAGCTCTGAGACGGAGGGCTTGGATACAGCTCTGAGACGGAGGCCTCGGATACAGCTCTGGAGACAGAGGCCTCAGATACAGCTCTGGAGATGGAGGCCTTGGATACAGCTCTGGAGATGCAGACCTCGGATACAGCTCTAGAGACGGAGGCCTTGGATACAGCTCTGGAGACGGAGGCCTCGGATACAGCTCTGGAGACGGAGGCCTTGGATACAGCTCTGGAGCCGGAGGCCTCGGATAAAGCTCTGGCGACGGAGGCCTCGGATACAGCTCTGGAGACGGAGGCCTTGAATAAAGCTCTGGCGACGGAGGCCTTGGATACTGTTCTGGCGACGGAGGCCTTGGATACAGCTCTGAGACGGAGGCCTCGTATACAGCTCTGGAGATAGAGCATTAAACTCCCCTGACTTGTTGCATCTTAAAGGGAACGTGAGGCCATGTCGCTATGTGTTCTGTTCAATCTTTAGCATAACATATGGGATTATGTGATACATGTATCGGCCATGATCGCTTGTGCTTGTAGGAAATTTCTGATTGTACTGGGTTTTCCTTCAGTTTTATCAATTTAAGGTGACGTGAAGGTACCAGTCATACAAGATCATGTCATTTAAAGGGGTTCTCCAGATTGTTGATGGTGATGGCCTATTCTATAACCTACCAGTAGATTATTGAAGACAGTGTAATACATATTGTCCCCTGAGGTGGCGCTCCAGGAGAATTGTTGTGTGGTCTGTAACCATGGAGACACCCAGGTCTGCATATAGGCTGCATACACTAGAAAGTAGGAGATTTTTGGTGCAAGCAACATGTAAAGTTGCCTGAAACCTGTGAAAGCAAACACCAGTTTTGGGCGCATCTTTTAGTAAAATATATGTACGTCAATGGGTTCTTCTTATCCAAGAATGGAGAGCAGAAAAGCAAAGTTCACAGAAGGGAGTCATGTAACTAAACTCTCAAGCACAAAAAATAGTTAATGTTTGAAAATTTTCAATAACTTAAGAGTAGAGACCAATATGAGATATTTTGATAATATCTTATTAAAGAAAAATTCTTAGATCCTGCCCTACTGGACCATAATAGTCATATTGGGGGTCATTTACTAAGGGCCCGAATCGCTCTTTTTCGTCAGGTTTTCCCAAAAATTACCGGTTTGCACCGAATTGCCCCGGGTTTTTGGCGCGCGCAATCGGATTGTGGAGCATCGGTGCCGGCATGCATGCAACGGAAATCGGGGGCGTGGCCGTTGCAAAACCCGACGGATTTGGAAAAAGCGCGGTATTTAAAAAAAAAAGTGTCGCTTGACACGCACTTACCTGCACCCAGGATAGGACAGTGAAATTCGGCGAAATCCGGCAGACTTCAGCGCAGCAGCGATGGACATTGGGCGCACTACCTTAGTGAATCGATGAGGACCCGAATCCCCAACAGAGAACGCACCCCTGGATCGCGACAGGACCAGGTAAGTAAATCTGCCCCATTGAGTGGACCGCTGACCTGAAATACTCTGTGCTGCCAAATGCACCATCTCCATGCTCATCGCATTAAAGTTATTCACCAGGAAAATTGCTCGTAGATTCAGGCAATGTGACTTTGGTAATTTTCGTATATATTGTTATCTGGGGCCTCTTTAGTTACAAAATCAACTTAAATAATTATGCTAATGAACCAGCTGGGCTCTGGAGCTCTTACAGGAGCCCATCCGTGTTGCTGCTTCAAAGGATGTTACAATGAGCAGAGCAGGTAACACACCCTCCCTTCCCCCACCCTGAACATCCTGCTGCTAAATTACACAGCCAGAAGGAGGAAGAAGAGACAGGTTTTGCTCATTGTAACAACCTGTGAAGCTGCAGCACTAAGGGGTTAGTGTAATCTCTCCAGCTAAACAAGTCTCTCCTGAAATACTCTGTGCTACTGTGCCCATTTACTACGTAATGTAACTACTACTACTCTCATTTTCCCAAGCACTGTTAACAAAAGCAAATATTCAAGAGTTATTTTGTGCAATTTATACAATATTATGGGGGTCATTTACTAAGGGCCCGATTCGCGTTTTCCCGACGTGTTACCCGAATATTTCCGATTTGCGCCGCTTGTACATGAATTGCCCCGGGTTTTTGGCGCACGCGATCGGATTGTGGCGCATCGGGGCCGGCATGCGCGCGACAGAAATCGGGGGGGCGTGGCCGAACGAAAACCCGACGTATTCGGAAAAACCGCCGCATTTAAAAACCGAAAATGTGTCGCTTGGGGAGCGCTCACCTTCACCTTCTATGGGATGGTGCATTCCGGGGCGTTAAGATTATTTTCGGCGCAGCAGCGCCACCTGGTGGACGGCGGAGGAACTACCATCTTAAATCCCAGCCGGACCCGAATCCTGTGCAGAGAACGCGCCGCTGGATCGCGAATGGGCCGGGTAAGTAAATGTGCCCCTATATCTTCTTTCGGATTAATTCAGTCTTTCTTCTTATAATAATGATGCTATTCTTATGTATTACACTATTATCATCCTCCTCCCAGATTCCTCAGCAGTGAATATCTATTATTTTCCTCAGATCCTATAAACATCATTAGAGAAGTCGAATTTCTGGGCCGGTTTGATGTTGATTTGTAAATGGAAAGTCTGAAGCTGCCGGAGCATAAATTACTATAATGCTTCATTGTCTCAGCAATTTATAATACTCCGGAGAATATCCCATATAAGGGGCAAGTGAGGAGTGAGGAGAAGGAAAAGGAGACGAACCAGAATGGATCATTCATCAATCCCGAAATATCTGAAACACCTCCCCAACAATCCTAAACGTCTGAATAACCGTGTGTTATGCAAGAGGTCAGAAAGAAAATACATTGTCAATTATTCACAAATACTGATTATACTGGTGACTGCCCCAGCAGAATAGTGAGTGCAGCTCTGGGGTATAATACAGGATGTAACTCAGGATCAGTACAGGATAAGTAATGTCATGTATGTACACAGTGACTGCACCAGCAGCAGAATAGTGAGTGCTGGATCATTCTGCTGTGAACTGCTGACGGGTGTGGTTGTCTGTGACTGAGCTCCTGCACCACCTGGTGGAAGACCAATCCACCCAGGCCTGCTCTCTCCTCCCCAGGGAGGGAGTAGGTTTCTGGGATGAGTGAGCCAGGAAAATCCCAGGCTTCTGCCTCCCAGACCAGGCCGGCGGGGGGCAGGAGAAGCCAGTTGCCGGCCAAAGCGGAGGGGGTAAGAAGATCTGCCCGGAGCCAAGGACGCAGCGATGTGACCTCGGCTGCCACCCCCAAGACCCAGGGAAGCTGCAAGGTCTCCAGATCACAGAAGATCAAGGCAAGTAACATCAGCCTGAGTGCTCCTCCTGGAAAGCTGAGTGACTGTGCGGGAAAGCTGGGTGGTTCAGCTGAAAAGCTGGGTGCTCACGGAGGTGTGCAAAAGGCATGGGGTGATCTTAAGGCCGGTGCCACACAGGGCGCTTTGTCTGCGCTTGCAAACGCAAACGCAGACAAAGTCGCGCCCACCGGGGCGGGCCTCGGCCCGATCGCATCGGCGTTTCTATGGAAACGCCTGCGATCGGGAACGAGCCGCCGGTGTTTCGCATTAAATTAACGCAAAACACCGGCGGCTCGTTCCCGATCGCAGGCGTTTCCATAGAAACGCCAATGCGATCGAGCCGAGGCCCGCCCCGGTGGGCGCGACTTTGTCTGCGTTTGCGTTTGCAAGCGCAGACAAAGCGCCCTGTGTGGCGCCGGCCTAAGGCCCGGGAGTCTGCTACCATCTATGGCTCCCGGATTGCTGAGCACCTCCGTGAGTACGAGGAAGCCGGAAAAGCGCTGAGGAGGCTCCAGGAGGAGATAAGGGAGACCTTGGCCCTAGCGGGGGTGGCTACGCAGAGAAAGAAAAAGTCTGATCTTCTTACCACCATAGACAGACTAAAAGCCGAGCTCACCGCTCTGCAGGAGAAGCGACATCTAATCCGCGAGCACAGCGGTCCGTTCCGCGAAAAGTTGGAAAACGACGCCCGGTTTGAGGAAATGCGCCAGGAGCAGTTAAGAAAGCAAAAGGGGCTTGAGATCCAGGCGGATGATGGCGATGATGAGGAGGATGAGGAAGACCAGCCGTGTCCGTCTGGTGGCCTGCGCCAACACCAGCAGGCCTCGCACGACAGGCTGCCTGCAGAGCAAGCGCCATTACCATCAGGCTGCGGCTCTGCCAACCTGGAGGAGGAAAGTGATGACAGCGGTCAGGGGGGGGCGCTAATGGCTCAGATCCGTCAGCTTGAGTCCCCAGTTCACCTCCAGAACTTTTCCTTCGGCGATGATATGCCAGATGACGACCTAAAGAGAAAGAAGAGAGCCAGGAAGACCAAGGCGTCTCAGGAGGTGAATCTGGTGTTTCGTCCCCTCCCTGTTCCCTCCGGGCGGGCAGCAGTGCCAGCCTGTCGTGTAGGCCCCGTTACCCAGCCCAGCACGAATCCTGCAGTGGACTCGGTGCCAGGGTGCGGGGAGATTGCAAAGCCACGTTCTATCATGGCGCAGAGCACCAGCCTTGTTTGTAGTAGCAAGGATGGTGCAGGGAAGGCATCGGCCGAAAGGCCGGACAGTGAGGGCGATCCAGCAAGTCCTGGTACTGTGCGCTGCCCCCCAGTGGGAGGGGGGGGGGGTGGCCCAGTGCCAGGGGCAGTGGCGGTGGCTCCTGTAGTCCCTAGCACTGTGGCTGCTGCTAGGTCCAGTGAGCAGCGGCAGTGTGATGGGGTTGCTGGGGCTTGTGGTGCGGCGCCTCCCAAGCGTCCTGTGCAGCCTGCGGGAAAGGGCGCAGGAAAGGTTTTATTTTGTATTGGCTCATCTGACCCTGGAGATGGCACAAAGAGACTGTCCGGAGTAAATAAAGACAGGAGGCCTCTTTCATCCAGCGAGCAGCGATGCTCCAACCTTAGAAAAACTGCGGGACAACAAGGGGTTAATGCCAATGAGGCAGAGGGCACAAGTAAGATCGGGGTTGGAGCTGCCTCTTCTCAGGCTGTATCAGCTATGGAGGTGGCTCTACCCCCAGTGTCCAGTGACGCCGAGGCAACCCCAGGTCCTCCTGGTCCAGCTGGTGTGAGTGATGCAAGGAAGCGAGGCAGTGATGCAAGGAAGCGAGGCAGTAATGTACATAGTGTGGTGAATGTGGGGGTGGTGAATGGTGATGGGGGGGATCCTGGTAGGAGTGCTGATCCATCGGCACCCCCAGTGGTGGCCGCTCCCATAAGGAGCTATGCGAGTGTCACCGCTGGGGCAAGTGGGGTTAACTCCTTGTCTCCTGGCTCTGGGAACAGCGTTTTGCAAAGGCGTCTTCTGGAGGCTCTCAGGAGAGGGGAAAAGTCAATCAATGTAGAGGGGAGAGAGGTTGATCTGTCCTTCTGGACAGACAGGCATGGCCTGGCAGCCTTCCAAGAGAAAAGGGGGGGAGAGACTGTATGGTCTTTACCCACAACCGGGCCCGGAGCTTCCCGTAGGAATGTGGTTCGTCTTCGCTGGAGGGGCAGTGACGCATGCCCACCCAGGTCAAGGGTGGTGGAGCTCCTCCTGAAGATGAACTTCAGGGCTAGTGACATCTTTGCCCTGATACATCCTTATGGTACTCCGGAGTTTGATGTCAGCTTTGTCCGGCCGGAGGGCTTAGAGCTCTTCTGGTCGAATTATGAGCTGGCAAAGAACGAGCCTGGCTGGCGAGACTTTGCTGTGCAAGCAGTGTCTCGCCAAAACACAGTCAAGAAGGTGACCGTTTTGACCCGTAACGAGTCACTTTCTTGCATGGACATCATGACGTGGCTCAGTCGTTATGGTGAGGTTGTACAGGTACCTCAGAAAAACCGCGATGAATTTGGCATTTGGTCTGGGGCCTGGACCTTCATGATGAAGTTGAAGTGTTCAGGCGGCACAGTCGCCCACATTCCCTCTTCAGCCTTTCTTGGGCGGGACAGAATCCTGATTTTCTACCAGGGGCAGCCGAAGGTCTGTCACAGGTGCGGTGACCCCACACACTTTAGCGCCAGCTGCCAAGTGCAGAAGTGCGCTTTGTGTGGTGGGCTAGGTCATCTCGCTGCATCCTGTAAGGACATTAGGTGTAACCTGTGTGGTGAGCTCGGTCACCCTTTCAGCCGTTGTCCTCGCTCCAATGCGGTTGTGACCCCAGTGGAGGAGAGCCATGAGGTTGCTTCTGCTGGGGAAGGTACCAGCAGAGGTGGAGGAGCTGAGGGGCCTGTGAAGAAAAGCAAGAATAAGTCACCTTCTCAGTTGAGGCGGCTTGAAGCCAGACAAAAAGGGAGAGAACTGGGGAAGCCTCAGGTTGCTGGGGTGACCCTTGGTCCTTCCTCAGAGGCTGGTCATGCTACTGAGGCCCTGAGGGATGATGAGTTGGATGAGGAGGTCAGGAGGATGGAGCGCGGGAAAGGTGCCATGTCCTCCACGTCCTCCCATTATGAGAGTATGGATGAGGATAACAGGATTTGGCTAGAAAATAAGCGCAAGCAGAAAAAGAAAAAACGCGGCGTATCTAAGGTACCTAAGGAAGGGAAAACTTCCTCCCCTCTGGTTGAGCTTTCCAACCGGTTCCTCACCCTCGATGAGATCGCCTCCTCGGAAGGAGAGGCTGAGGGTGGGGTTCTGGAGGTGGCGGCGGAGCAGCCTGCAGGGGGCGCCGAGTCTCTATCCTCTGGGGAAGCCGGGTCCTCAGAGTGGGAGACTGACTCAGAGTCAGGAGACAAGGACGAAGGAGAGGGTGGTCCGGGTGGGTCCTTGGGGGCCAGTAATAACATGGACACCTCAATTTCGTTGAAAAGAAGTTGCCCCAATTCTGAAGGGAAAAGGGAAAAGGCATCATCTTCAGAGGAGAGTCGGGGGAAGGGAAATAGTAAGAAAAAAGCCGTCTAACTCAATCACTCATGATGGCGGCACCCACTCCGTTGACGCTGGCGTCCATTAATGTCGCCAGCATTAAGTCTGATGCGGCTAGATTTGCGGCCTTTGATTTTCTCGGCCGTGTTGAAGCCGACATTTTATTTTTGCAGGAGACCAGGCTGCCAGATTTGGCGGCCGTGTTTAAAGCTAAGAGGGAATGGAGACACGGGCCTTCCTATTGGTCTCTTGCGGCCGAGCCGTATAGCGGAGTGGCGGTCCTTTTTACCGCGCCGGTAGAATGCCGACGAGTTATTGAGTTAGAAATGGGGAGGTGCCTGATCCTGGATGTCCTCATGAAGGGACAAGAACTGCGCCTAATTAACATCTATGGTCCCCAGTCCAAGTGGGACAGGAAGTGTCTCTTTATGAGGATCAAGCCCTACCTTTTTACAAGTCGGCAGGTGGTCTTTGGAGGGGACTTCAATGCTGTCACGAGGTCCCAGGATAGGGGAGGTTCCAGAGACAAGCTGACTTATGATAGCGTCGCTCTTAATAGCATAGCTAGTGAGGCTCGCCTGGTGGATGTCCACATCCGGCACACCCCAGGCCACGCGGGGTTCACCTATTATAGGGGTAGCTGCAGGTCTAGAATAGACAGGTTTTATTTAAAGGAGGAAGCCATTTCTTCAGCAGTGTCCGTTGTTGAGGTGGAGTTCTCCGACCACTGTCTAATTTTGTTTTCTCTGAATGTCACAGAGACCCCCCGGATGGGAAGAGGCTACTGGAAGCTCAATTCGTCTCTCCTGGAAGAAGCAGAGATCAGACAATCCTTTGAGGACTTTCTTCAGAGCCAGGTACCATTGCTGGGCCTTTGTAGCAGTAAGTCAGAGTGGTGGGAGATGCTCAAGAAAAGGGTGGCGAGATTCTTCCGCCAGCTCTCGAGCCTATGGAGCCTGGACAGGTACCGCCTGTATCAGGGCCTGAGGAGGAAACTCGAGCATCTCGTCTCGACTGGAGGTAGTCGTGAGGACATCTCCAGAGTGAAATCCTTGCTGAAGAGGTGTCAGTACGATAGACACGCATCTTTGGTTTTTGAGAGGGATTACGGGAAATACCGCTCGCCCGACCCTTACAGAAACTGCAAGATGTCAGTGAATGGTAAAGTTGTCACAGGACTGGTTGACAGTACGGGATCCCTGAAAAGGTCCAGATCAGGGATTCTGGAGGTCGTCAGATCCTTCTACTCACACCTCTTGGGCAGGAAGGATCTAGATCGGGATGTGATATCGGCTTTCCTGGCTGAAACTGTCCCTGAGCCAGGAGTAGACCCCTCTCTTGATGTTTTGACAGAGATGATCAGGGAAGAGGAAGTCAGCCTGGCGATTGAAGGGCTCGCCCTCAAGAAATCGCCAGGTCCGGATGGCTTAACATCTGAGTTCTATAAGACCTTTAAGGACGCCTTGGTTCCCCTCTTGACTGAGGTATTCAATGAGTGTCTTTCCTCGGGCGCTCTGCCGAAGTCAATGAGGAGGTCTGCCCTGATCATTCTGTCAAAGGGTAAGGACCGATCTCGTATTGAGAACCGGCGTCCCATAGCGCTTCTCAATACGGACAGAAAGGTTTTGGCAAAGGTGCTGTTTAATCGGCTGGTGCAGTTTGCGCCCCGGCTCCTTTCGGGGACCCAGCACTGCTCTGTTCCAGGCCGCAGTACATTTAGTGCTGTGCTTTGTGTTCGGGAGGCAGTGGAGCAGGGCAGGGCTGGTAACTGGAAGGGGTACTTGCTGTCCTTGGATCAGGCAAAAGCGTTTGATCGGGTTGACCACGAGTACCTCTGGTCTGTCCTTCTGAGGTATGGCCTGCCGGGGGAGTTTGTCAATTGGCTGAAAGTTTTGTATGCAGGGGCAGAGAGTTTCCCGCTTGTGAACGGTTGGATTGGCCGCTCTTTTGAGGTCGGGTCTGGTGTTCGCCAGGGTTGTCCTCTGAGCCCACTTTTATACGTGTTCGCGATTGACCCATTCCTTAGGAGGGTTGATCGTGGGCCGTTGGTGGGAGTCGGGATGGACCAGGCAGCACCGGAAGCCACTCTAAGGGTGGTAGCGTACGCTGATGATGTCACCGTTTTTGTGTCCTCGAGAGGGGAGGCGCAATGGGTGATGTCAGAGGTTGACCGCTACTCAGAGGCTTCTGGGTCCAAGATCAACCGGGATAAGTGTAAGAGTCTCTGGCTGGGAGAGGGGATCCAGGCTTTGATCTCCCGGACACTCTTCCAGGGCCCCAAGACTCTGCCAAAGTTCTCGGCATCGAATTTTGCCAGGGGGATTACCCCATGCAAAACTGGGATGGCAGGCTTAAGATCGCCACTCAGAGGGTGGACCAGTGGAAGGGTTGGTCTTTGACCCTCAGGGAAAGGGTGAACTTGATTAAAACTTACCTGCTCCCATTGCTGATATATCTGGGCAGTGTGTGCATGTTGCCAGAACCCCTCTGGACTCGGGTCTACAGTCTGTTCTTCCAGCTGTTATGGGGGAATAGGCTGAACCTAATCAAGAGGGAGGTTACTTACCGCACGAGGAGACAAGGAGGGTTGTGTATGGTCAACCCTGTGGTGTTCCTAGTGAATACCTTTCTTAAGATCAATGTAGCAAACCTCTGGAAAGAGAGGGCTCCTCCGTGGGTATACTCCTGCAGGGGATGGTTTCGGCCTTTCTTCCAGGAATGGGAGACAGGAGGGCGAGTGAAGGATCTCCGTACACCACATGGGCATCTTCCGGCTTACGCTACCCCGGTTCTGAAGGTGATTCGCCGGTGGGGTCTGGGAATGTGGGAGATCAGGACCATGTCGAGGAAACTCCTTGACAAAAGGGTTCTGTTGACCCATTTCCAGAAGCCTCTGGCCCTCAGGGATTGCCCAAGTCGGGATCTGGGGGTGGGTTTAGGTCTTTTGAATTCCATCAGGATCCCCTTAAAGTTTTGGGACTTGACTTGGCGCTGCTTCCATGGAAAGCTGTGTGTGAGGGACAATCTGAAGTGTAGGAGCTCTGAGGAAAAGGGTTGTCCCCGGGAGGAGTGCGGTGGCCTGCTGGAGAGCATGGACCACTTCCTGCTTCAGTGCCCCTATAACACAGAGGTGTACAACCGGGTGGGCGCTTCCATCCATTGGCCCGGGTTGGCCGGTCTCTCCTATGCGGAGTGGGCCTATGGAGCATTCAGAGGGTGACCTGGGAGGCCGGGACCGCTGCACGTTATTCCTAGTCAGCCTAGTGGTCAGGTACCACACGTGGAACGCACGGTGCTTAGTATCGACGCAGCGTAAAATCCTCCCGGTGGATGAGGTGGTTAGGAACATTCTGGGTGACCTGGTGAAGGTGCGCTCTCTGGAGTATGAGAGGCTGGGCACGGGGAGGGCCTCTCTCCTTTGGAGGGGGTTCTCCTTTAGTGTCCCTTAGTCTGTCATCTCCTCTCCTGGTGATGGGCTGATGCTGCACTGTAGATTTTTGTTTTGTATCTGAGGTTATAGTGATGTGGGGCTTGCAGGCGCCGATCCTGGGCTTTATGTGGTTGGTTTGTTATATGTTGATATGTTTAATGTGTTTGTATTTTGTGTACAGTGTGTATATAGTTATAGTTATATGTAGTTATAGTTAATGTGTATATAGCTTGGTTGGTTTTGGGGTGTTGGTGTTAGGGGTGGACGGGACTTGGACTGTACGATCCTGGGCACTGGTCTGGACTATATAGCGCGAACTTTGGACGTTAGACCAGTGTCTGGGTGGGAGGGTGATGGGCGTGGGATTTAGTTAGTTATATTTAATGTTTTTATTTCCTGTTTGTCTTTTTTTTGCTGTGTATTCTTTAGTTATTTATGAAAAAAAAAAAAATTATAAAAATTTATATATAAAAAAAAAAAAAAAATTAGGTGGTGGGATTGGGTGAAGGTTTTGTTTTATAATGCTGATTGTGTGGTGTGTGTGTGGCTGGGCCAGGAGATTTTCATAAGATTCTTTTAGTTTGTATTATTGTTTTGTTATTATTATTATTGTTTTGTTTTGCCAGAAGTTATGGCTTGATTTATGTTTATTGTTGTAATGTTTTTCATTTTTATATATAAAATAAAAGATTTACAGGGTGTAACTCAGGATCAGTACAGGATAAGTAATGTCATGTATGTACACAGTGACTGCACCAGCAGAATAGTGAGTGCAGCTCTGGAGTATAATACAGGATGTAACTCAGGATCAGTACAGGATAAGTAATGTCATGTATGTGCACAGTGACTGCACAAGCAGCAGAATAGTGAGTGCAGCTCTGGAGTATAATACAGGATGTAACTCAGGATCAGTACAGGATAAGTAATGTCATGTATGTACACAGTGACTGCACCAGCAGAATAGTGAGTGCATCTCTGGGGTATAATACAGGATGTAACTCAGGATCAGTACAGGATAAGTAATGTCATGTATGTACAGTGACTGCACCAGCAGAATAGTGAGTGCAGCTCTGGAGTATAATACAGGATGTAACTCAGGATCAGTACAGGATAAGTAATGTCATGTATGTACACAGTGACTGCACCAGCAGCAGAATAGTGAGTGCAGCTCTGGAGTATAATACAGGATGTAACTCAGGATCAGTACAGGATAAGTAATGTCATGTATGTACACAGTGACTGCACCAGCAGCAGAATAGTGAGTGCAGATCTGGGGTATAATAAAGAATAAATACATGTTGGTGGTGAAGGGTTTCCGGTCTTATTGGGGCCACATAGAATTATTATACAATATAAGTTATATTTTCCTTACAATCTGTGACTATTGTTGTCATCCTCATATAACACCAACTGCTGCTGACCCTCTTTCCTCCAGCATAACATAGGTATAATAGTCGGACTGGAGATGTCAGTGGACTGGTTTGGCCCCGAGTCCTGGCATGTAGAGGGCTCATATCTTTTTACACCAAAGAAAAATCATTTTAGCAGTTTCCACCCATCCCAGAGAGATAGATGTTACTGCCGACAACATCATGGGGAATTGTCACTCAACACCTCAAAAGGTCAGAAGTGATGTTTGTGTATGTGTTCCTGACATAGGGTGAGGTCACACATTGTTACCCGTTTCCTAATTTCTCTGCATCATAGGGGATGGCTCATGGGGGCCTTTTTTTACGACTTTAATAAAAAGAAGATAATTTAAACATTTGGATATAATTACATTTAATAAAAATAGTGATGTATAGTACAACAAAAATGTTACCGGAATATGTACAATACAGTGATGTGATCTGTAGGATGTGTATAAAGAGACTCCAGGTCACTGTGAACTCTAATTAGTTGCATATATATACATATACATTACTATGCCAAACAGTACTTATACCGAAAGTAGAGGGATATAACTGTTATAATACAATAATACTGCCCCCTATATACGGGAATATAACTACTATAATACTGTTCCCTATGTACAAGAATATAACTACTATAATACTGCCCCCTATGTACAAGAATATAACTACTATAATACTGTTCCCTATGTACAAGAATATAACTACTATAATACTGCCCCCTATGTACAAGAATATAACTACTATAATACTGCCCCCTATGTACAAGAATATAACTACTATAATACTGCCCCCTATGTACAAGAATATAACTAGTATAATACTGCCCCCTATGTACAAGAATATAACTACTATAATACTGTTCCCTATGTACAAGAATATAACTACTATAATACTGCCCCCTATGTACAAGAATATAACTACTATAATACTGCCCCCTATGTACAAGAATATAACTACTATAATACTGCCCCCTATGTACAAGAATATAACTACTATAATACTGCCCCCTATGTACAGGAATATAACTACTATAATACTGCCCCCTATGTACAAGAATATAACTACTATAATACTGCCTCCTATGTACAGGAATATAACTACTATAATACTGTCCCCTGTGTACAAGAATATAACTACTATAATACTGCCCCCCTATGTACAAGAATATAACTACTATAATACTGCCCCCGATGTACAAGAATATAACTACTATAATACTGCCCGCTATGTACAAGAATATAACTACTATAATACTGCCCCCTATGTACAAGAATATAACTACTATAATACTGCTCCCTATGTACAAGAATATAACTACTATAATGCTGCCCCCTATGTACAAGAATATAACTACTATAATGCTGCCCCCTATGTACAAGAATATAACTACTATAATACTGCCCCCTATGTACAAGAATATAACTGCTATAATACTGCCCCCTATGTACAAGAATATAACTGCTATAATACTGCCCCCTGTGTACAAGAATATAACTACTATAATACTGCCCCCTATGTATAAGAATATAACAACTATAATACTGCCCCCTATGTGCAAGAATATAACTACTATAATACTGCCCCCTATGTACAAGAATATAACTGCTATAATACTGCCCCCTATGTACAAGAATATAACTGCTATAATACTGCCCCCTATGTACAAGAATATAACTACTATAATACTGCCCCCTATGTATAAGAATATAACTACTATAATACTTCTCTCTATGTACAAGAATATAACTACTATAATACTGCCCCCTATGTACAAGAATATAACTGCTATAATACTGCCCCCTATGTACAAGAATATAACTGCTATAATACTGCCCCCTATGTACAAGAATATAACTACTATAATACTGCCCCCTATGTACAAGAATATAACTACTGTAATAATGGCCCCTGTGTACAAGAATATAACTACTATAATACTACCCCCTATGTACAAGAATATAACTACCTTAATATTTCTCCTTTATACAAGAATATAACTACTATACTACTGCCCCCTATGTACAGGAATATAACTACTGTAATACTGCCCCCTATGTACAAGAATATAACTACTGTAATAATGCCCCCTGTGTACAAGAATATAACTACTATAATATTGCCCCCTATGTGCAAGAATATAACTACCTTAATATTTCTCCTTTATACAAGAATATTACTACTATAATACTGCCCCCTATGTACAAGAATATAACTACTATAATACTGCCCCCTATGTACAGGAATATAACTACTATAATACTGCCCCCTATGTACAGGAATATAACTACTATAATACTGCCCCCTATGTACAAGAATATAACTACTATAATACTGCCCCCTATGTACAAGAATATAACTACTATAATACTGCCCCCTATGTACAAGAATATAACTACTATAATACTGCCCCCTATGTACAGGAATATAACTACTATAATACTGCCCCCTATGTACAGGAATATAACTACTATAATACTGCCCCCTATGTACAAGAATATAACTACTATAATACTGCCCCCTATGTAAAAGAATATAACTACTATAATACTGCCTCCTATGTACAAGAATATAACTACTATAATACTGCCTCCTATGTACAAGAATATAACTACTATAATACTGCCCCCTATGTACAAGAATATAACTACTATAATATTGCTCCTTTATACAAGAATATAACTGCTATAATACTGCCCCTATGTACAAGAATATAACTACTATAATATTGCTCCTTTATACAAGAATATAACTGCTATAATACTGCCTAGAAGTAAGTACAGCCAATATCTGCATAAGGAATTGAAACCACTGTAATCGACAGGTGGGGGTGACCAACACAGGATTGCCTAAAATCTGAGATAAGGCAGTATGAGTACAGTAGGTACACCTCCCTGGCTCTTGAACTGGATTATTGGAACCTAGGGTCTCCAGGTCCCTTTGAGAATTGTAGGGAACATGTGAAGAAGACATTGATCACAGGTCTCACTGACGAACAGGTTGTTTTACAGGAATGTCGGGAGGAAATCCTGGAGGTGGTGAGATCTTACTATACTGACTTGTTTAAGAAGAAGGCTTTGTGTAAGGAAAAAGTGACCCACTTATTAGAAGCAACAACAGGACCTGATACTAGAAATATGGACTTTGGCAAAGATACTTTTCTCTAGGTAGTCTGTTTGTCCCTGGCACTGTTGGCAGGCTCTCAGTACGGCACGGTAAAAGGGCGGAACATCTCTGGAGCAGTCATCTCCATAAGGGAGATGTTTGAGAGATGTAAAGCCCTGAGGTGTGGGAGATATGTTGTAGGTCTGGACCAGGCTAAAGCCTTTGACAGGGTTGATAATGGTTATCGATTGGCCACTTTATCAAAGTAATATAATATTACAGGCTAATTTGTGGATTGGCTGAGAACTTTTTATAGTGAGTCGAAGAGTTTTCTACTGTTCAATGGTTGGCAGGGGGACACTTTTAGAGTAGAGGTGGGGGTACGACAAGATTGTCCATGCGTCCATTGCGTCCATTGCGTCCATTGCTGTATTTGTATATGTGTATATGAGATCACAGGTGTAATTTTCAGGGGGTACCAGTCCCGTATTGCTTGCCTATGGATGTTGTTGACAATGAGGATGATGGGACTGTGGTTATATATGAGCCTCGTGAGATGGAGATGTTGTCTGCAGCCATCAGAAGGTACTCAGAGGCCTCCGGGTCTCTGGTCAACTATGAGAAGTGTCAACCTCTAGCCCTTCTGCCAATACTTAGATTCACACTTTATCCATACCTCATCTAGTGCAGAGTCACAGACTTTGTATATGTCTCCCTCTTCTTAATTTTCTAGATTTCAGGTCATTTATAATGTATCACATTGTAATTCTTCCATTGCGAAGCATGATTTCTCTATATGCAGGATACAATGGACAACCTCATTATCCTATACAGTTTTATGCACTAATGCAGTGCAGGCGAACCTATGGCATGGGTGCCAGAAGTGGCACTCAGAGCCATTTCTGTGGGCATTCAGACTAGAGTTCACCAAATATGACCAAATCCACCAAACCTTCCAGCAGTCCCAGGCAACTTAAGAGATGCTGCTCTCAGCGCTATTTTAAAGCGACACTTCTTTGGCTGTTTGGAACTGTGGGAAAAGTGAGAAGGTGTTGACAGAAGTGCAATGTCTTTGGAGGTCATCCTACTGGACCCACCATTCTTCGTGTACAGAGAGACCTTGGAGAGAAGCTTTAAAGGGAACCTACCACCACAAATCTACCTATAAAGGTAGATTGGGTGGTAGGTGGATCAATGGGACGTGAGGATAGCCCTTTTAAGGGCTAATCCTCACCTCCCTGCACTTTTTAATAACTTTAATTTGATATTTATTCAAATTTACTTATGCGGCTACCGGGGCGTCACAACTCCGAAACAGGCGCGGGCCTGCTCTTCTGCGCATGCGCAGACGGCAGGATCGCCGGACCATTCTCCATTTATTGTGTGCGCACGTTGCCGATTGTTGTGTTTTTATGCTCCAAAATTTGTCGGACTCTCTATTGTCTACAGCTGGCACTTCCAGAATGTCTAACCACCACCCTAAAGGACTGTCTGAGGTTTCTTAATGGACGGAGACTGCCCACTAACTTCTTTGACATTGCCTGGATGTCATTAAAGGGAAACTCTTTGTTAAGGGGAATCTCACATGTGTCCCCTCAGGTGTCAGACAGAGGAGACTGTGGTCCACTTTATCTTGGAGAGCTGGGGTGGAAGGAGTACCTGACGTGAAATATCCACCAAATTAAAAGTATGATCATTGCAGTCTCGAAAGTAGCCGCTCATCATCTATGGCAGTGGTGGCGAACCTATGGCACGGGTGCCAGAGGTGGCACTCAGAGGCATTTCTGTGGGCACTCAGGCCATCAGCCCAGGACAGAGTTCACCAAATAGGACCAAATCCACCTACAGTCCCAGGCAACTTAGCAGATGCTGCTCTCAGCGCTATTTTAAAGCGACACTTCATTGGCTGATGCGAACTGCGGGAAAAGCGATAAGGTGTTGACAGAACTGCAATGTCTTTGGAGGTCATCCCACCATTCTTTTACCTGGAGAGACTGAATTTGTCCTCCTTTCAACTGCATCGGTGGCCTCAGGGGGTTGATACAATTGAAAGATGTGGAAGAACAGGTAGTGATAAGTTACTGCTTATGCCATTAACTGAGAGACCATGTATGTAATAATCCAGGTCACCAAGTATTGTCATTGGCACATGAGAACCAGGGTGTCCATACATAGTGAGGCCTTCATCACATCCAAACTATAACACTGATCATGTCAGAGCTCAGGTGGATACTTTCATAAGAGGTATTAGACCATGGAGCAATATCTATCTGGACTGATATATCACGAGATTGTACAATGTGATTCCATCTGTTTTCTTATGGTCCCCCACCAACATCAAGCCAAAATGGACCCTTAAGTTACAGTTAATATCATTTTTTTTTCTTATGAACATGAATGATTTATACTGAATGACCACTGGTTTTAATTTATTTGAATGGAAAGTTTTTTTGTGTATTTATGTTTGTTTTATATTATTAATAAATTGCCCCTATATAACTATTATAATATATAAATATACAGATGAATGAATCAATGTGATTATTAGATCTTTCACTATCAGTCCGGGTCCTCATGTTCCTTGCATTGGATTCCTCGGTCAGTCTCTCCTATGAGGTAACATTACACTTGGTGATCTCTATGGTTCATGTCATCACTGTAACAAGCACTCAGCACTTTAAGTATCTATTTGGCTGAGTCAGAGGTGGGGTTGGGGGAGGGGGCAGTTGGGTTTGGGTCGGTTCCAGGATGATGTGACTCACTAGAATTTAGCATTGTTAATCCAGAGACTAATAATAAATGAGTCATCTTCATTTAATGTCTTAATTTCACCACTTAGCGCAGCTCGAGGACCTCTGCCTTCGCTCTATTTCTGACTTTGTATATTTGTGGACTGTTTCTATGGTGCGTTTTATGTTGTTTCATATAATCTCTTTTATAGACATTTTCTTTCAAAAACCTTCAGTCCGGCGATTCTGTTCCTGTTCTGCCTTGTGGCTCCTCTGATGCCTACGTCTATTGTATAACCGCCCCTCAGTGCTCCATATACACTCACAGACCACTTTATTAGGTACACCATGCTAGTAACGGGTTGGACCCCCTTTTGCCTTCAGAACTGCCTCATAGATTCAACAAGGTGCTGGAAGCTCCTCAGAGATTTTGGTCCATATTGACATGATGGCATCACACAGTTGCCGCAGATTTGTCGGCTGCACATCCATGATGCCAATCTCCCGTTCCACCACATCCCAAAGATGCTCTATTGGATTGAGATCTGGTGACTGTGGAGGCCATTTGAGTCCAGTGACCTCATTGTCATGTTCAAGAAACCAGTCTGAGATGATTCCAGCTTTATGACATGGCGCATTATCCTGCTGAAAGTAGCCATCAGATGTTACAGGGTACATTGTGCTCATAAAGGGATGGACATGGTCAGCAACAATACTCAGGTAGGCTGTGGCGTTGTACCAAGGGGCCCAAAGAGTGCCAAGAAAATATTCCCCACACCATGACACCACCACCACCAGCCTGAACCGTTGATACAAGGCAGGATGGATCCATGCTTTCATGTTGTTGACGCCAAATTCTGACCCTACCATGCGAATGTCGCAGCAGAAATCGAGACTCATCAGACCAGGCAACGTTTTTCCAATCTTCTACTGTCCAATTTCGATGAGCTTGTGCAAATTGTAGCCTCAGTTTCCTGTTCTTAGCTGAAAGGAGTGGCACCCGGTGTGGTGTTCTGCTGCTGTAGCCCATCTGCCTCAAAGTTCGACATACTGTGCGTTCAGAGATGCTCTTCTGCCTACCTTGGTTTTAACGGGTGGCGATTTGAGTCACTGTTGCCTTTCTATCAGCTTGAACCAGTCTGCACATTCTCCTCTGACCTCTGGCATCAACAAGGCATTTCCGCCCACAGATCTGCCGCTCACTGGATGTTTCTTCTTTTTCGGACCCTTCTCTGTAAACCCTAGAGATGGTTGTGCGTGAAAATCCCAGTAGATCAGCAGTTTCTGAAATACTCAGACCAGCCCTTCTGCACCAACAACCATGCCACGTTCAAAAGCACTCAAATCACCTTTCTTCCTCATACTGATGCTCGGTTTGAACTGCAGGAGATTGTCTTGACCATGTCTACATGCCTAAATGCACTGAGTTGCTGCCATGGGATTGGCTGATTAGAAATTAAGGACTAGTATCATGCCCCGTGGACCCTGGCCTCCACCCCTAGCACAGGCGTCATTATATCCATGCCATTCCAACTAAGGAATTTTCAAGTAAATCCAATGTTTTCCTCTTTCCCACTCACAGAAAAAGTTGTAAGAATTGAGGCTGGATCTTTGATGTGGGTCAATGCAATGGACAATGGTGCAAATGGGGGGGGGGGGGCTCAGAACTGCTGGGGCCCAGGTGTATCCAGCCCCGTGGACCCAACAGTCCAGACACTTCCCTTCTCCCATCTCAGGACTGAACATTGTACCTTTCGTGTTAGCATGATAGAAAGTGTCTCCGTGATGTCAGATGTCAAAGTTCAGCTCTGGAGCATTCTTGGAGCATATGAACAATGTTACATTTCAAAGAGCAGATGTTTCCAATATTCCTTACTGTTTCCTTGTGTGCTGCGGCGCTGAGAGGGACCGCGGCGATTAACCCGAAGAGACAAACACAATGTTGCAATTTGCTTTCCTGTGTCACGCTGAGCCTTCTAGTAGTAATCCGTGAACTACAACCGTCAGGATGTTGGGATACTACAACTCCCAGCATACGCTGAGACTATGTGGTGCCATGCGCAGAGTTTATGGCACTGCTCTTGGGATGTTCTTTATGGCTCTGTCTTTACCTCTTGCCTAATGCTCATTGCTACAGAGTTGGAATGATAGGTATAGGGCCATTGTCCTACTGATGATTGGGTTCCACCAAAGAAGACAATGCTGAGCTCAACCCTCCATCAGTACAGAACATATGTACTTGTATTCTAACCATTGTATATACAGGACACGTCACAAATCATCTGTACTCTTGTTCTTTTGTATTTGAATTGTTGTTGACTATGGATCCTCATCTGCAGTTTACTGAAGATCCTAAGCTCCTACCTAAGCCCTTTGGATACAGTAGTAGATTATTATATAGGCAGTTTGGGTTGCCCATCCAGGTCCCAAAGCTTCTAAGGGGCCCATGAACACCAGAACCAATCACCAAGTTTGATACTGTCCAGTAGAGATAATAAAGAGAAGGACCTCAAGCCATGAAATCCTCATTCTATCAACACATACTTATACAAGGGTCCTCCCAGGACTGTTGAAGGTCCTCCAAAGCTCCGCAAACTGCAGAACTAGAAGTTGACAGAAAAGACCCCCTCCTTCCCCAAGTAGATTGATTCTAGTACCATATGAAGAATTAAACGCCATTAAAAAAATGAGGCATTTGGTTCTGCTGTTATCTGCCTTGTGCTGTCCTGACCTGGGCTTTGTGCCTGTGTGATTCTGCTGTACTGATTCTGACATTGAGCGGCTTGCCTTGACCTCGGCCTTTCTCGGACTACTCTTGGTCCTATAGTGAATTTCTCTGGGCGCGGACGGGCCCCCGGTCACTAATTCCAGAATGACTCCCAGCCACATCTCAAATTCCAGGTCTTTATATGAGGGCTAAACTGACTGGGCCACTCGGATAATGCTCTTAGGAGAAGCTTAAAGCCAAGTCAGTCTGGTCCACATCCCACTGTCCATTGCATAATGCAGGATTCAATATGGATCAGTGAAATGTGCAGACTTGGGAGCTGGGAATTGATTTGGCCCCTTTGCAGTAACTTTACTGGGATCCTTGGACATAAAGCATTATGGGACATCTTAAAGACCATTTTTCATTGAACCTAAAAGGTCTTTTGGCGATTTCCTCCGTTGGGATAAAACATGAATTGCAGCGGGAGCGGCAATGTGTCTTATTTCAAGCATTCCAAATATGTTACATGTTAGCGGCTGATCTCCCTGACATGTCACACATATTATTATACTGTTACATTGTGGCTCGTGAAGACGGCTTTTCCGGCTGGGAACTTGCAGATCTGAGACATATTTGCTCCCAAGTGAAATGAATTGTGTCTCAATCCAATTTCCTCCAACAGGTGTCCTCATTAAAATGCAGTTGGCAGTCAATGCTACTGAAATTAAGGATGAGATCCATTTAATGGGGCGAGGTGGGGGTGGGGTGGACTGTCTCGGGGGACTGGTACGAACAACATCTGAGAGTTCAAGTCTAGGTCATTCGGTCAAGTCAGCGTTTATCAAGAAAGGTGATTACCATGAGAAAGCTGCATAGTCATCCGTGTCAAATGCAATGGCAGGGGGTCCCCGCAACATCCGTGTTCACACAGTACAACGCCACGTCGCAGCACGGAGGATTCAATCATTGTTTGATTTTGTTTACAAAGCTGCTTTATGAGCTCAGCGCCGAAATGTCATACAGAAGGGAGGACTTAATCCTGCACCAGATGATGCCCACATGAGTCTCAGAGGCGTAGTGTGGATCCTCATCCAATCTCTTTCTTTATTCACTGGATTACCAGCAGGTATAAACATTGGTTCCTGAGAATGGGTTCTCCAATTCTTCCCTGTCCTAGACATGATGGCTAGATATGATATATAGATGTCTAGACAGTATCTACATGGGTCCCAGGGCCGAAACATAGTGTGGATCCTCATCCAATCTCTTTCCTTATTCACTGGATTACCAGAGTGTATAAACATTGGTTCCTGAGGAGTATAGTATGGGTTCTCCAATTCTTCCCTGTGCTAGACATGATGACTGGGGGTGATATATAGATGTCTAGACAGTATCTGCATGGGTCTCAGGACAGAGGCGCAGTGTGGATCCTCATCCAATCTCTTTCCTTATTCACTGGATTACCAAAGGGTAAAAACATTGGTTCCCGAGAAACATAGTATGGGTTCTCCAATTCTTCCCTGTGCTAGACACGATGGCTGGAGAGGATATGTAGATGTCTAGACAGTATCTGCATGGGTCTCAGGACAGAGGCGCAGTGTGGATCCTCATCCAATCTCTTTCCTTATTCACTGGATTACCAAAGGGTAAAAACATTGGTTCCTGAGAAACATAGTATGGGTTCTCCAATTCTTCCCTGTGCTAGAACATGATGACTGGGGTGATATATAGATGTCTAGAAATCTATATAGGTCCCAGGGCAGCGGCATAGTGTGATTCCCTATCCAATCTCTTACCTTATTCACTAGATGAGCAGATGGTATAAACATGGGTCCCTGAAGAGTATAGTATGGGTCCTCCAATTCTACCCTGTGCTAGACCTGATGACTGGACATGATAATTAGATCCCAAGGCAGCATAAAATGGATGCTCATCCAATCTCTTGTCCTTTTCACAGTGTATGCCCTTCAATCCTGATCACTGGATATGAGACACATATGTCAAGACAATTGTCTACATGGATTCTGGGCCCTCTTACAATCCTTAGGTGAACTAGATACATGTTCAGATGATCTTTACATGGGCCCCGGGGCAATATACAACAGACCCCACTTTAGTCTACTCACCTATTGGTCCATGTCCCGATGACCTCTGCATGGGCACCACCTTATCCTGTACCCACTTTAGAACTTTTGCACAGTTAACCCTTGAAATGTCGGCGGCATTTACATTTTTGGAAGAGCGAGTACATGTGCACCACCTGCATTTAAATCCATTACACTGATTGCCGATACACCAATTTCGGGTACCCAAACCAAACTTTACTTCAAGGTTCAGCCTCACATGCCCAACCTGAATCCGAATCTGAACTGTTCAGCCCACAGTGGCTGCTGAGCAGTCCATCAATTTCCAAGTGAACCCAAACTATATCAAATTTATGGCTGAACTCTGAGTTTAGGATTGGGGAACCAAACTGCCATAAAGCTATAATTTTACTCCAGTTAAAGGCTCTATGGGGGTTATCAGAACCTGACAGAACCTTTACCTATAAAATCCATCATACAAATGTCATCTACCAGTCTGGCTCCTAGAATCACAGACCCCATACTATTGTATAAAAAGCCGACCCAGCAAGTTCCTGGTTACATTTCAAGCAGAAATTAGCTTTTTACAGTTATCAAAAAAAAAAGAATATACTGTATTTTGCAATCTTGGACTGAGTTTGCCCTTAATTCCATCCATCATAATAGACAGTTTGAAAGGAAACGGATAAGACAAACCCCAAGAAAATGGAAAGAATGTAAAACGAGGGTTATGCTGCCGCTATTAATGCCTCTGCGGTCTCTCCATTGTGACAATTACAGTCTGTTCTCATGCTTGCCTGCAGGCCGCCCAAAATCAAATGCAGCCCTTGTTCCTGGTTAACCAGTCCTCGAAACCAGAGTCATGGTCTAATCTACAGCTGAGAGCAGCCAAAAATAGAAGCAGGGTCCTGATGTCTCGCACAAGAGCGGAGAATGGTTCCTGGTTTCCAAAATCACTTCTATTTTTGTAATCCCCCCTTCCCCCGTCATCATTAGGAAACGGCAAGAATGTGCAGCGAGGTTTCCATTACTCCTTGGTCGTGTAGGAGATCTAGGATTCTTTGGTCTTGGAGATCCACATCATCTCTGAACATCTCCTCGATGGGAATCTCTAATCCTACTTTGTTGTGGTGTCAGAAATGTTCACATTAAATGTTTGCAATTTTTTTTTTCTTTTTGCTCTTTATGGGATTTCAGCAATGCGGTATAATATTTAGGAACAGGTGGGATAAGTTGTATATGTATATTTCACAACTGTTGACTGAAAGCTTGTTTGGCTGACAGCCAGACTCCCCTATACACCAGGGCACAGCATCAGACTTCTCTGTCCAAACTAGAACCCCCCAAACCCCTCCACATACTTCTGCCCCTACACCAGTGACGGTGAACCTTTTAGAGTGCCCAAACTACAACCAAAACCCACTTTTTTATCGCAAAGTTCCAACATGGCAAATTAAGCAGTAATTTATTTCTCCCTGTTCTTCCAAAACTTTCGGCCCCCTGAGGCCAACAATGCAGTTGAAAGAAGGAGGGCAAATCCAGACTTGCCCTCCTTCTTTCACTCTCCCAGCCCCTTGGTCCTCTTAAAGACTCTTCTGCCCACTCCACTTTTCCAATGTACATCCAAGGCTCAGTTCACATATGCCTAGGAAAAGGCAGATAACAAACTCTGTCTCTGATTGTGACAAAGTCCTGCACAGATGTGAACCTACCCTGTAGCTACAGCATTCTCAAGGTAAGTATCGTTCACAATGCATGAAAACAATTGGTAGATTTCCTTAAAAGAGTTTGCATGAGTATCAATACAAGAGAATCGTCTGTTTCACATAACGTTACCGCGACCTCCCCCTCTTTGCTGTGACCACACCCCCTCATGTAGACCCCTCCCTCTGTCTGCAGGCAACTGACAATTGCTTTCTAATTTTTTTTATTTAACTTAGTTACATAGTTTTAAAACATGGGACTCTAATACTACAGCTGTCATAGCAACACAGTGTAACGTAGTAACAACAATTGCCAGGTGCAAATGAATACATAATAAAGATAAAACACAGAGCACATAGCACAGCGGTGGCGGAGGCAGATGGATGCTGTTTACTCTTTAGAGTGTCTCATCAGAAAGTGATGATAAAGACCAACCGTGATGGGGGCGAAGACCCCACCGGGGGGATATACTTTTGGTCCCCCGTGTCACACATGAGGGTGTGGGAGAGTCTCTTAGGGCTAGAATCTGTGGACTCCCTGGACCACCGCGGGAGATGATGGTGCTAGCTGCAACCTGGGACCAGAATCTAAGTGGACCCCCGGTCCTCGCCAGAGCCCGTCGCAAAGCGGGATGTTCTTGCTGCGGCGGGGAGCCACCAAGTTGTTCCACGGGTGCAAATAGGCCCGCAATGGCAGCCAAGGTAGGGGCACAGGGAAGGCAAGACCTCGGGTTCAGGACCTCGGGTAGGCAGGACCTCAGGATGGCAGGACCTCAGGATGGCCACTGGGATACAGGACCACCACAGGAGTACAGGACCGCCAAAGGAGCGCCACAGGACCACCACAGAAACATAGGACTGCCACAGGAACACAGGAAACACGGAGGCATCTGGAAAAGCACAGGAAAACACAGAGGCGCCTGGAAACGCACAGGAGGAACACATGAGGCTTTCTCTTCAGTGAGATTACTTGAAGATCTGGCAGAGAGTGAAGTAATATAAAGGCAAGCCAATTAGAGGGATGCTGGCTGTTTAAATCCTAAGTGGACCGGGATGCACGCGCGGCCCAGTCAGAGTAGGATCACGGCCTAGTCGGGCCCGGAGCTGAGCAGGAGCCAGGAGAAGTAAGTTCGGACCCAGGGAGCAGGGGCAAAACATCACAGAGCACGGGTGCCACTGGCTCATTGTAACGAATCTGCAGAAGCCATTAAACCGATCGGTGCAAGGGTCATAATAACGCATAATAACGCCAACGTGCTGCCGCCTTTTAAATGCCGCCGGCTACTTTGCCGGCTGCAATGAAAGGGTTAATAGCCACGGTTATTAGCGGTGTGGGTTTGCTGCAATATGCAACAACCCCCACCCTTGTATGAAGAGGACTCAGCCTGTGAGCCCTCTCCATACATTCCCTCTACGGCACAGAGCGTTAAGGGGTTAAGGAACCACTATGGGGCTCATTTACTAAGGGTCCGCGGACCGCGATTCTGTCAGATTTCCCGAATACTTCCTTTTTGCGCCGAATAGCCCCGGGTTTTTGGCGCATGCGATTGGATTGTGATGCATCAACGCCAGCTTGCATGCGACAGAAATCGGGGGACGACCCGACGGATCCGGACGAACAGCGGAATTTCAAAATGAAATTGTGTCGCAAGATCAGGCACTTACATGCACCAAGAAGAAGAAGGTGAACTACAGCGGATCTCAGCGGGGAAGCAACACATGCAGGAAATCGGACACACGACCTTAGTGAATCGCAGCAGAACCGAATCCTCATTGGACAACGCACCGCGGGATTGTGACAGACCCGGTAAGTAAATCTGCCCCTTTGTGTTTACATTACACTTAAGGAAATGTGGTGTAAATGTCATTTTTAAAGAAATGTAAACTCATTATGGCACGTTTACCTTTCGCCAGTTTTCTGCACAGGTATATAAGAAGCGTCCGCACCACATTTGTCGCACCTGACCCTTTTGTGTCGCGGCTGCACTATTCTTCAAGCAACACAAATTTATGAGCTGAAGGGGGGCATCCGGTCCTCAGTCGGAATATGCGCCATTTATCATGCAAAGTTTGACAGAAATGTGTAGCCCACCCCATTATAAGTGTGCACCAAAAATAGTGCGGTGCCCTCTGTCGGTGCAGTGCAGGGGGCACCAGATTCATGACGGTTGAATGTGGTGCCCCCCGCACTATACACAGGACACTGCACATTGTACACACTGCACTGTTCTTAGTAAATTTGCCCCATTGGCCCACATTTATCATAATTAGTGCAGTCTGTACTAAGTGCAGTTGCCTGAGGTGTGTGCAGGGAGCGCCAAAAATCATCAAAACTGGCACAAAACTGGTCTTCATGAATCTGACGCCACCTGCGCTTTTCTGTCTTGCAGTTGCGACACAAAACTGGTGCAAACGCTTTAATAAATGTGGCCCAGTGTGTGGGGACAGAGAGATCACACTACACATATTCAAAGAAGCTTCTCTGTCTTCATCTGACCCTAATTTGATCCAGAACCTCCTCTGCTCCAGAACCTCCTCTTTGACAGTGGAGAGGATTGTAATGGGATGATATCTCGGAAACTGTCTGAATCTATGAAGAAGTATGTACAAAGTGGAATATTCATGGTCACATGTGTGAGGTCATGAATGGTGCTCTTTAAAGAAGTAGAAAGTGGATTTCAGGCCACCTCAGACTACAGTGCAGTTAGTCTGGAGTCACTGAGCACAGCATAGCAAAATAATGATCAAAAGTCACAATTCTGTTCCACCACCATTGCATGTTCAAAAAAATTGCAACTGGCACGTGAGGGGTGATATATCGCTGCCATTTATCTCCGCTGTGTCCTAATGGAGCAGAGATTTAAAAAATAGTCGCTCTAAAAATAGACATGAAGTAGCAGAAAGCAATCATCCAGAGATAGGATCTGACAGAAGACACTGAACAAGCAGGGCCTGACTGGGAGGGGTGGCTTGTGCCTTTGCATTTCTCCAGGACAGAGCCCCCACAGATAGGGGATCTCTGTGCATTGATCAGTTTCTAAGACTGTAGAGTTGAGTTGAGGTTATCATGTTCTTCATCCCTCATCCAAGCGCAGACCATCATTTGATGTCTTCATGCTCACTTAACCTCATCTTCATGGGGTATTTGGCTCCAGTTATCTCCTTGAAGTAGAGAACATATTCTGAACGGTTCACGGAGGACATTGGCTCAGTCTCTTAAAGACAATTAGAAGATGCAGGGGGAAGATAATATCTAATGTGCGGTGATGACGGTAAAGAATGGATGTTGTGTCATGACCCTGAAGGACCTTTGTAGGATCTCATGGACAGTTTCATAGGTGCCCAAAATGTCTCTCAGTAAGTGTAAATGGAGTCAGTCAGTTTGCAACCTAAGGTCCAGGTGCTGCCATTGTTAGGCAACAGGACCTACACCTGAGACATCTGAGAGCCACGCAAATTGTTGTGTATGGGGGGTGTAGTCACAGACCAGTCTGAGCGCCCATGCTGACCCCTGGCCACTGCTGGCTATGATAGAAAGGTGTCAGGACACAGGACATGGCAGCTCGCTGTGTATGGGGTGTGTAGTCACTGAGGGGTCAGAGCGCCCATGCTGACCCCTGACCACTGCTGGCTATGATAGAAAGGTGTCAGGACACACAGGACATGGCAGATCGCTGTGTATGGGGGGTGTAGTCACAGAGGGGTCAGAGTACCCATGCTTACCCCTGACCACTGCTGGCTATGATAGAAAGGTGTCAGGACACACAGGACATGGCAGCTCGCTGTGTATGGGGGGTGTAGTCACAGAGGGGTCAGAGCACCCATGCTGACCCCTGACCACTGCTGGCTATGATAGAAAAGTGTCAGGACACAGGACATGGCAGCTCGCTGTGTATGGGGGGTGTAGTCACAGAGAGGTCAGAACGCCCATGCTGACCCCTGACCACTGCTGGCTACGATAGAAAGGTGTCAGGATACATTGGACATGACAGATAACAGTCCCTACAACTGTTTTAATAGATCCAGATTAAACATGTAACAGTCCTGACAACTACCATTCCATAAGACTGAAAACGCTGACAACTTACGGTTCTGACATCTCATTTCTATGTCCACATCCAGTCTGGGCAGGAAAAACCATTGAGCTGATGTATTCTGCTTCACATTCCGAGGATTTTATAACTTTATTTTAATATTACCATCAGGACAGACCTTGTTTGAGAGACCTTTTAGAATAGGATCTGCGTCCGCCAATGAAATCAAACACAAATCAGAAAGAATCAAGTTCTAGTCTGAGAATGTGCAAGTGATATGTAGCAGAGAGCCGGGGCCTTTCTGGAAGTCCACAGATATTTTAGGATTTTTTACTGGTTTGCTTTCTCAAAAAATATCTGCTGACTTTAGGCCCCGGTTTACGGGTCTGAGTCCTGTTTGAGCAGGTTTGTTATTAGTGTCTGGCGTCCAGAGAAAATAAATGTAGCCGCTATTTCAGATCCGTATCTTGGGAATCGCAGTGACCTTGTTCTGCAACTTATTAAAAGCGAAGGCGATCAGACAGAGAGCAAAAGCCGAGGAAATCACATTCCGGCGCGGCTGGTACCGAGAAGCGCGGTGTAATCAGCCTCAGTGTCGGGGAATTGGCCTCATGTAGAATTAGGTGAGAAAGAAATTTGCGGCTCAACAGTTTGGGTTGGATTTCGCGGATACAGTAAATCCACAGGATTCTTAGGATCTTACAGACCTTACAGCTGCTACTATGTATCTAAATGTTAATATTTGGGTTCTGTTTATTAAATATTTTGTATCAGCTTATTTCAATTTCAATTTCATGGCAGATTTATATCAATTTACAGAAGAATACGAATGGACAAAGTGCACAAAATCCCATAAAAAGTGAGAAAAATACAGTGGAAAAAGATATGCGGAGAGTAAATTTCACTTAAAGGGGTATTCTCGTCTGGGCATTCACATTAGGTTTCATTAATCTGCCATGTATAAACATTTCTTCAATTAGATGTTATTATAAAAAAATGTTCCTGTGTGAAGATAATTTCTCATAAATGTAGTCATTTTGTCCCTTAGAAACAAGATGGCTGCCTTGGATACGGCCCCCTCTGCCCGAGAGATTGCACAAATAAACAAAAAGGTTTTGTATATGAAATGTCTGGGAGTTACTACATGTCGCACAGCCGTCCTGTGGTAATGATTGCTGAATCCTGGTGGTCCGGCAGGACTCCATAGCGCAAGTCTGGCCACTGCTGCCAGAGTGTGACGTGGTCGTATCCGAGGAAGCTATCTGGTTTCTAAGGGACAACATGACTTTATTTATGTGAAATTATCTTCACACAGGAACATTTTTTTTTAATAACATATAATTGAAGAAATGTTTATATATGGAAGATTAGTGAAACTGAATGTGAGTGCCCAGACGAGAATACCCCTTTAATATCTTATCTCCGCACCTTTTAATGTCCAGGCTATTTTTCAGGTTTTTTTCCGTCAATGCCTTTTACAAGCTATAACTATTCTCCGATCATTATATCTTTATGGGGTCTTGTTTTTTTGGGGATAATATTTAGTTTGTAATAGCACAATTTTGGGTTTCATATATCTTACTGATGAACTTTTATTAACCAATTGGCCAATATAACAAAGTCCGGCACAGGCTCCTGCAGAGCCCAATGGGGCACATTTACTTACCAGTCCTGGTGCGTCCGCCGATCCGGAATGTCCGATGAGGATTCGGAGCTGCCGCGATTCACTTACAGCGTGCGTCCGATTTCTTGAATGTGTTGCTTCCCCTCTGAGGTCCGCCGGAGTTCGCCATCTTCTTCCCGGTGCATGTGAGTGCTGATCTTGCGACACAATTTGAATTGTAAATTTTGCGGTTTATCCGAATAAGTCGGGTTGTCCGATGGCCACGCCCCCGATTTGTGTTGCATGCAAGCCGGCGTCGATGCGCTACAATCCGATTGCGTGTGCCAAAAACCCCTCTGCAATGCAGGGCAAATCGGAAATATTAGAGAAACCAACAGAAATGCGTCCGACGGACCATTAGTAAATGTGCCCCAATGTCCTGCAAGTTTCTGCGGCACTGTAGAAAGGCAACACATCACTGTATAGTTTAAAATTGTAGCTCCAGTGATTGGATTTTCAACATTTTTTGCTGTAATGGGAACAAGGATCATCAATTAAATGTCATTACAGACACCTTACAGCTGATTATTGCAGTCTAGGACTATAGTAACATCCAGAGACTTCACCAGAGGTCACAGGGGGCAGAGGGGTCTGTATGTAACTAGGGGTCGTCTGTAAGTCGGGTGTCCTAAAGTAGGGGACCGCCTGTACTGATGGTGATATGGACTTTATTTCTAGGTTGACTTCCCCTTTAAGTTCTTCAGTAAGATATTACCGCCATAGTGTTACATAACTGCCTGCTATATGCTAGTTGCATCATTTCTCATCCATTATGCATGGAGATTACATGAAGCGTCCACCTACGTTTTGTTTCCCCTCATTGATATTCTATTGTGGGTGATTGTTTTCTGTCTCTCGGGTGGGAGTATATAACTCATCATCCGCTTTACTGTAACCAGAGTTAACCCCTGCTGGTGCAGCCACTTCTGTACACATCTGACTACTGTATGACAGACGCCCCATAACTTTCCCCTGTGACTGTGCCGGATGCATTTCACTTGTGAATCATAAAAGATCCTTTTTGGGAAGAAGCAGCAAAGTCCTCAGACATCTGTGATGCACTGGATTTCCGTAACAATGGGGCTTATATACTAAGGGTCCCGCGGCTGCATTTTTGCCGGGTTTCCCAATTTTACGGGAATCGTGCCGGGGATTGTGTCGCAATCGCACCGGCTTTCATGCGACACAAATCAGGGGGCCGAGTCGTCAGACTATATGACGGTTTTGGACTAAGCGCGGGAATTTAACATTCAAATTTGTGTCGCAAGCAAAGCATTTGTGATGGAGGGCATTCTGCTGGTACTAGTGATGGGGGGCATTCTGCTGGTACTAGTGATGGGGGGCATTCTACTGGAACCAGTGATGGGGGGCATTCTGCTGGTACTAGTGATGGGGGGCATTCTGCTGGTACTAGTGATGGGGGGCATTCTGCTGGTACTAGTGATGGGGGGCATTCTGCTGGTACTAGTGATGGGGGGCATTCTACTGGAACCAGTGATGGGGGGCATTCTGCTGGTACTAGTGATGGGGGGCATTCTGCTGGTACTAGTGATGGGGGGCATTCTGCTGGTACTAGTGATGGGGGGCATTCTGCTGGTACTAGTGATGGGGGGCATTCTACTGGAACCAGTGATGGAGGGCATTCTGCTGGTACTAGTGATGGGGGGCATTCTGCTGGAACCAGTGATGGGGGGCATTCTGCTGGTACTAGTGATGGGGGGCATTCTGCTGGTACTAGTGATGGGGGGCATTCTGCTGGAACCAGTGATGGGGGGCATTCTGCTGGTACTAGTGATGGGGGGCATTCTGCTGGTACTAGTGATGGGGGGCATTCTGCTGGTACTAGTGATGGGGGGCATTCTGCTGGTACTAGTGATGGGGGGCATTCTACTGGAACCAGTGATGGGGGGCATTCTGCTGGTACTAGTGATGGGGGGCATTCTGCTGGAACCAGTGATGGGGGGCATTCTGCTGGTACTAGTGATGGGGGGCATTCTGCTGGTACCAGTGATGGGGGGCATTCTGCTGGTACTAGTGATGGGGGGCATTCTACTGGAACCAGTGATGGGGGGCATTCTGCTGGTACTAGTGATGGGGGGCATTCTGCTGGAACCAGTGATGGGGGGCATTCTGCTGGTACTAGTGATGGGGGCATTCTGCTGGTACTAGTGATGGGGGGCATTCTGCTGGAACCAGTGATGGGGGGTATTCTGCTGGTATTATTGATGGGGGGCATTCTGCTGGTACTATTGATGGGGGGAATTCTGCTGGTACTAGTGATGGGGGGCATTCTGATGATACCAGTGATGGGGGGCATTCTGCTGGTACCAGTGATGGGGGCAATCTGCTGGTACTAGTGATGGGGGGCATTCTGCTGGTACTAGTGATGGGGGGCATTCTGCTGGTACTAGTCATGGGGGGCATTCTGTTGGTACTAGTGATGGGGGGCATTCTGCTGGTACTAGTGATGGGGGGCATTCTGTTGGTACTAGTGATGGGGGGCATTCTGTTGGTACTAGTGATGGGGGGCATTCTGCTGGTATCAGTGATGGGGGGCATTCTGCTGGTACTAGTGATGGGGGGCATTCTGCTGCTATTTTTGATGGGGGGCATTTTGCTGCTATTTTTGATGGGGGGCATTCTGCTGGTACTAGTGATGGGGTGCATTCTGCTGGTACTAGTGATGGGGTGCATTCTGCTGGTACTAGTGATGGGGGGCATTCTGCTGGTACCAGTGATGGGGGGCATTCTGCTGGTACCAGTGATGGGGGGCATACGGCAAGTACCAGTGATGGGGGGCATTCTGCTGATATTATTGATGGGGGGCATTCTGCTGGTACCAGTGATGGGGGGCATTCTGCTGGTATTATTGATAGGGGGCATTCTGCTGGTACTAGTGATGGGGGGCATTCTGCTGGTACTAGATAGCCTTTCGGATATGTTTATTGTTGGCCCTACTCTTGGTCATACTACCCACAATGCATCATTGCTGTGCTATTAGGGTCAAGCGAACACATGGGCCATAAAAACCTGTCTCATTTTCTTCTCTCGTTAACGGATATTTAAAAATCAATAAAATCTGTTTTTTGTTACATTTAAAGACTCGTCGACGGGGATGAAAACCACAGATTTCTAACCGCAGGCCTTGGCAGGACTGACTCCGGGAACTGCCTAAATTGTTCACGTTTCCTGCGAAAAGGAGAAACAAACAGGGGTCAAATTTTCCAAATAATAAGAGTTGGCATGTGATGGGAAGAGATGAGAAGCGGCCGCGGCCTATCTCACCCATGTGCAATGCGCTAAAGTCATAAAGCGTGTGAGGAGACTCAAGATCCCACAGAAATCCCCATTGTTCTTCCCTCTTCTCCACAAAATGTCCACGGATGGAAACTGGAGACTGACATATTGCGCCGAAACCAATGATGATTCATTGAGAGTTCAGCTTATATGACCCCAAGGTTATTCTTCATCTAATGACTAAAAAAATAATAATAATATCTAACACATGAGATTCCTAGAAAACCGAGGACACATCATAAGAGACAAGAAGCAACAATGTAATAATAGATGGAGAGACACACACAGAGGATTATACAGCAACACTGTGCTCATACATAGGGGGCAGTATTATAGTAGTTATATTCTTGTACATAGGGGGCAGTATTATAGTAGTTATATTCTTGTACATAGGGGACAGTATTATAGTAGTTATATTCTTGTACATAAGGGGCAGTATTATAGTAGTTATATTCTTGTACATAGGGGGCAGTATTATAGTAGTTATATTCCTGTACATAGGGGGCAGTATTATAGTAGTAATATTCAAGTACATAGGGGCAGTATTATAGTAGTTATATTCTTGTACATAGGAGGCAGTATTATAGTAGTTATATTCTTGTACATAGGGGACAGTATTATAGTAGTAATATTCCTGTACATAGGGGCAGTATTATAGTAGTTATATTCTTGTACATAGGGGGCAGTATTATAGTAGTTATATTCTTGTACATAGGGGGGCAGTATTATAGTAGTTATATTCTTGTACATAGGGGGCAGTATTATAGTAGTTATATTCTTGTACATAGGAGGCAGTATTATAGTAGTTATATTCTTGTACATAGGGGGCAGTATTATAGTAGTTATATTCTTGTACATAGGGGGCAGTATTATAGTAGTTATATTCTTGTACATAGGGGGCAGTATTATAGTAGTTATATTCTTGTACATAGGGGGGCAGTATTATAGTAGTTATATTCTTGTACATAGGGGGGCAGTATTATAGTAGTTATATTCTTGTACATAGGGGGCAGTATTATAGTAGTTATATTCTTGTACATAGGAGGCAGTATTATAGTAGTTATATTCTTGTACATAGGGGGCAGTATTATAGTAGTTATATTCTTGTACATAGGGGGCAGTATTATAGTAGTTATATTCTTGTACATAGGGGGCAGTATTATAGTAGTTATATAATTGTACATAGGGGGCAGTATTATAGTAGTTATATTCCTGTACATAGGGGTAGTATTATAGTAGTTATATTCCTGTACATAGGGGGCAGTATTATAGTAGTTATATACTTGTAAATAGGGGGCAGTATTATAGTAGTTATATTCTTGTACATAGGGGGCAGTATTATAGTAGTTATATTCTTGTACATAGGGGGCAGTATTATAGTAGTTATATTCTTGTACATAGGGGGCAGTATTATAGTAGTTATATTCTTGTACATAGGGGGGCAGTATTATAGTAGTTATATTCTTGTACATAGGGGGGCAGTATTATAGTAGTTATATTCTTGTACATAGGGGGCAGTATTATAGTAGTTATATTCTTGTACATAGGAGGCAGTATTATAGTAGTTATATTCTTGTACATAGGGGGCAGTATTATAGTAGTTATATTCTTGTACATAGGGGGCAGTATTATAGTAGTTATATTCTTGTACATAGGGGGCAGTATTATAGTAGTTATATAATTGTACATAGGGGGCAGTATTATAGTAGTTATATTCCTGTACATAGGGGTAGTATTATAGTAGTTATATTCCTGTACATAGGGGGCAGTATTATAGTAGTTATATACTTGTAAATAGGGGGCAGTATTATAGTAGTTATATTCTTGTACATAGGGGGCAGTATTATAGTAGTTATATTCCTGTACATAGGAGGCAGTATTATAGTAGTTATATTCTTGTACATAGGGAGCAGTATTATAGTAGTTATATTCTTCTACATAGGGGGCAGTATTATAGTAGTTATATTCTTCTACATAGGGGGCAGTATTATAGTAGTTATATTCCTGTACATAGGGAGCAGTATTATAGTAGTTATATTCTTGTACATAGGGGGCAGTATTATAGTAGTTATATTCCTGTACATAGGGAGCAGTATTATAGTAGTTATATTCTTGTACATAGGAGGCAGTATTATAGTAGTTATATTCTTGTACATAGGGGGCAGTATTATAGTAGTTATATTCTTGTACATAGGGGGCAGTATTATAGTAGTTATATTCTTGTACATAAGGGTCAGTATTATAGTAGTTATATTCTTGTACATAGGGGGCAGTATTATAGTAGTTATATTCTTGTACATAGGGGGCAGTATTATAGTAGTTATATTCCTGTACATAGGGGGCAGTATTATAGTAGTTATATTCCTGTACATAGGGGTCAGTATTATAGTAGTTATATTCTTGTACATAGGGGGCAGTATTATAGTAGTTATATTCCTGTACATAGGGAGCAGTATTATAGTAGTTATATTCTTGTACATAGGGGGCAGTATTATAGTAGTTATATTCCTGTACATAGGGAGCAGTATTATAGTAGTTATATTCTTGTACATAGGAGGCAGTATTATAGTAGTTATATTCTTGTACATAGGGGGCAGTATTATAGTAGTTATATTCTTGTACATAGGGGGCAGTATTATAGTAGTTATATTCTTGTACATAAGGGTCAGTATTATAGTAGTTATATTCTTGTACATAGGGGTCAGTATTATTGTAGTTATATTCTTGTACATAGGGGCAGTATTATAGTAGTTATATTCTTGTACATAGGGGGCAGTATTATAGTAGTTGTATTCCTGTACATAGGGAGCAGTATTATAGTAGTTATATTCTTGTACATAGGAGGCAGTATTATAGTAGTTATATTCTTGTACATAGGGGGCAGTATTATAGTAGTTATATTCCTGTACATAGGGGGCAGTATTATAGTAGTTATATTCCTGTACATAGGGGTCAGTATTATAGCAGTTATATTCTTGTACATAGGGGGCAGTATTATAGTAGTTATATTCCTGTACATAGGGGGAAGTATTATAGTAGTTATATTCCTGTACATAGGGGGCACTAATATAGTAGTTATAGTCTTTTACATAGGGGGCAGTATTATAGTAGTTATATTCTTGTACATAGAGAACAGTATTATAGTAGTTATATTCCTGTACAAAGGGGGCAGTATTATAGTGGTACAATTGGTTGCTGGGTTTGATATTACAACTTTCATTGCATAAAAAATATTGGGCCACATTTACTAAGAACAGTACAGTGTGTACTATGTGCAGTTTCCTGTGAAGTGTGCAGGGGGCGCCAGATTCATGCATTGTGTTGCCCGTTCTTAATAAATCTGTCGGCCCATGCACTGTAACACACTTTTTGTCAGACATGATAAATGTAGCGCATGGTCCAACTAAGCACCAGGACGCCCCCTTCAGAGCAGTAATTTGTCCAACAGAAAACTGGCGCAAGTTCCTTAGTAAATATGGCTGCTGACTTTCTGTGTGCATCATTACATAGCGCAGTGTTACTATTACACCGCCACGTGCTGGTTACAGAGGTGAAGGATTTGGCTTTACGGTTTGCTCCCTCCTCTCTCCGTGTTCCTGTGCAGCAGACACTCTGTATCTATGTGCTCCTGGTAGTCAGGTTTTACATGAGCACAATGGAGGTTTTATTACACTTCTACCATGCGCCTCCTGGACCGGCTGACTGTAAGCTCTCACTTTTATTGCTACAAGTAAGCCTCACTTCCCGTATGACGGCCATCTGAGAGCAGGACCAGCTATGGGGCAGCCTGACCGCAGACACACAGCAAAGTATTAGTGACCCTCAGACACGGAGCTGGGCATTCAGCTGCCAGGACACCCAACAAGCAGAGGTTCAGCATAGAGATCATTGATGGAGCGTCCAAAATGTGTATAGCCCAATGATACCAGCTCCAAACACAGGGATTCAGTACTGGGGTTAGTGAAATAACACAAAGACACTTGGGGTACAGGTCAGAGACATGCTGACACTTGGGGGGACAGGACAGGGACATGCTGACACTTGGGGGATAGGGCAGGGACACGCTGACACTTGGGGGGACAGGACAGGGACACGCTGACACTTGGGGGATAGGGCAGGGACACGCTGACACTTGGGGGACAGGACAGGGACACGCTGACACTTGGGGGACAGGACAGAGGCACGCTGACACTTGGGGGACAGGACAGGGACACACTGACAGTCAGGGGGACAGGACAGGGACACACTGACACTTGGGGGACAGGAAAGGGACACACTGACACTTGGGGGGACAGGTCAGAGACATGCTGACACTTGGGGGACAGGGCGGGGACACGCTGACACTTGGGGGGAACAGGACAGGGACAAGCTGACACTTGGGGGACAGGACAGGGACACACTGACACTTGGGGGAGAGGACAGGGACACGCTGACACTTGGGGGGACAGGACAGGGACACGCTGACACTTGGGGGTTCAGGACAGGGACATGCTGACACTTGGGGGACATGAAAGGGACATGCTGACACTTGGGGGACAGGACAGGGACACGCTGACACTTGGGGGAGAGGACAGGGACACGCTGACACTTGGGGGAGAGGACAGGGACATGCTGACACTTGGGGGACATGAAAGGGACATGCTGACACTTGGGGGTACAGGACAGGGACATGCTGACACTTGGGGAACATGAAAGGGACATGCTGACACTTGGGGGACTGGTCAGTGACTTTATAAATGATTTCCCCTCCCCCTATCATGTCACCCTTTAGGTTTTACACACTTTGACTTGAGGACACATTGATGTACTGTAGATTTTCCAATGAAACCACACAAATTGTTACCCCCTCTTCTACCTGACCCAGACCTCACCAACCCAAACCCAGCAACACCAACAAAAACAAATCCAAGTGGTTTTATTAGCTTCATGACAGAACACAATAACCATCCTGATCGGTGGAGCCGCAGCCCCCATCCCTGACAGGTAATTGAGTCGGTGGGGGACTCGTTGGGTGGCCGTCACTTTACAAACAGTAATTATTTCCTTCGGATTGATGGTAATTGGAATCATACAGCTTTTTCCAGGAAGGTAGAAGCCTGGAGCATTACCCTGCATTGTCTCATCCATAGCGGCCGCTACAAAGAAGCAAAAGGAGAGAAAATTCTGAGAAAATCTTCCAGGCACAAAGGAAACAATCCGCGCCTTTACCTCGTGCTGCTTCTACCTGCTGACATTGTTACCGCCATCGTCGTGACTCTGGCGACCTTGAGTTATGGAAGTCACAAGATATTGGAGGATGTCAGAGACCAAAAAAACTGCTGAGCTCCCATCATGCCACAGATCTGCCCATAACGATGTCTTTATTCTGTATCAGGGGTTGCACCAGAAAAAATACCCGTGTCCAGTTCCCCGGATAAGTGACTGGTCAATGTGGCCTGACATTTTGGTTTCCTGGAGCTTTGTACTGCAGAACATCCCATTCCTGTACTTGGACCCCATTCCTCAAATCTTGGACCCAGTTAGAGAAGGTTCAGCAGGAAGACTCGGGGCATAGACCATTCTGAGATCTCCAGCAATGGCCAGAAGAACCACGTCTCAATCTTCATACCAAGGGGGGTCCCAGCTTTGTCCAGTCTGTTTCATATGGATTCTAGAAAGATGTCCACCTAACCAACAAGTTCATGGACACGATCAGCTGAGCCAGGTCCAAAGACCAGTACCTGGAATGAATTGCAGATGTCAGGAAGTTATTGATTTCTTTTTTTTACATATATATATATTTGTTGACTACACCTGTTCACACGTTGTGGTACTGCATGGAATTCACTGTTTCTGTGGTGCTGGGACCCAGGGCCCAGAGTAGCCAGCAGTCACAGTGATGCCCCCAGAATAGCCAGCAGTCACAGGGATGTCCCATAGAGTAACTAGTAGTCACAGCGATACACCACAGAGTAGCCATGGTGCCTTTGATAAGAAAAGCAGGCCTGATAACATAATAATGATGTGTTGGGCAGGCCTGATGACATAGAGATGGTCGGAATGATCCGATCGGCAGGCCTGATGACATAGGGATGGTTCTAATGATGTGACAGGCAGGAAGGTGGCATAGAGATGGTCTTAATGATGTGATGGGCAGGCCTGATGACATAGGGATGGTCCTAATGGTTAGATGGGATGGCCTGAAGACACAGGCTTGGCTACAATGATGTGATGGGCAGGCCTGATGACATAGAGATGGTCCCAACCATGTGTTGGGCAGGCCTAATAACATTTTATTGGTCCCTATGATGTTATAGGAAGGCCTGATGGTATAGCATTGGTTCCTATGATGTTATGGGCAGGCCTGATGACATAGGGATGGTCCTAATGATGTGATGAGCTGGTCTGATGACATAGGATTGGTCCCTAAGGTGTGATGGACAATATAAAACCAAAAAAAGAATCAAGAGTATTGATTTTTGCTTATTTAAGAAAAAAGACATAAAAATAGATATGACTAATACACATATTAAAAAAACATCAATGATGGGACTCCAAAATAGACTATATTGCAATCTAGCCCGATTGAAACCCAGGAAATATATTGCAGAAAAAAGTGCAAGTGCAAAATATATATAAATACTAATGGGTAAACATTACTCTTTCATCATAAAAATCATTATGACACCACGGCCATGTTGAAATCGTGCTCAGTATACATCAACATTGGAGATTAGTTACCCATTCAAGAAAGACTCCTGGGTCCTGGGCTGTGGTCAATATCTCCCCAACGCACGTTTCGCGTTGTTGTCACTTCCTCAAGGGGCGTATCAATGTGATGGACAAGCCTGATGACATAGGATTGGTCCCTATAATGTGATGTGCAGGTCTGATGACATACGATTGGTCCCTATGATTTAATGGACTGGCCTCATGACATACGATTGGTCCCTATGATGTGATGGACAGGCCTGATGACATACGATTGGTCCCTATGATTTAATGGACTGGCCTGATGACATACGATTGGTCCCTATGATTTAATGGACTGGCCTGATGACATACGATTGGTCTCTATGATTTATTGGACAGGCCTGATGACATACGATTGGTCCCTATGTTGTTATGGACAGGCCTGATGGCATACGATTGGTCCCTATGATTTAATGGACTGGCCTGATGACATAGGATTGGTCCCTATGTTGTTATGGGCAGGCCTGATGACATAGGATTGGTTCCTTATTAATCCTTGTATATGAAGTACACAGTGAGGAAATATCTGTATGATTCCCATATACTATATGTATCCTGTATACTCTGATCCTATATATGGCCGATATACTATACATTTATACCCTGGTCCTATATACTGTATACAGTATATACAGCCTTTACTGAATGCTCAGGGAACATTATATGGGGTAAGGTACCATGTGTATAATAATTTCCTTGCCATCTCTAGGTGGTTCATACATTTTCACGATTTGGTGCTGGTGATTTTTGTGCAGTGAAGAGAATTTGTGAACTAAATCTGAGAATAACAGAAGTAATGGCCCCTCATAAAGGGCGTCTAAGTTAAATACCCAGGTGGAAATCCATTTATTCAGGTCCACTGATTTCGGAGAAGGCTGTTAGTGAGTTGTTTTAAACGCAGAGCTAGTACTGAGTCATGTAAGAGAACCTGCTTCCACACATGTCGAGACGCTCTAATTGTTGGGGATAAGGCAGTAGGTTTTAGGGTGGAAAGTCTATTAGACCATAAAAGGGTTTGAATGAATGGGTTAAGAATTTTTTACTAAATTTCCAGGGGGAGAGTGCCTGAGAGCAGGACTGTTCTAGTTGTCCATGGAAACCAATCAGAGATTAGATCTAATTTTTAAAAACAGTTGTGGGACAATGAAAGCTGAAATCTGATTGGTGGCCATGGACTAGAATCAGACACTTCTGATAAATCTCCGCCATAGAGTTTATCCTTATTCTCTAACCACCATTGCTCAGATTGGGTCAGCTATGGCGCCGTAGTGAATAAATATATCTACAATTCTGTTTTTTTTTCTGCCATGATTGGGTACAGAACTTTTTTGATATTACCAATTGACTGCAATGCAACAAAGAGTGAGAAATGTGAAGGGGTCTGAATACTTTCCGTACCTTTGTATATACCCTGGCCATATATATAGTACATTTGCCTCATCCTGGAGGGTTCTGACGACCCCCCTGACCCGTTATGCAGGGACGTGTCCCCGGCACCCTGGCAATAGCTTCGTCTCCCCTCTGCATCTCCAGGTTGATCTCGCTGACTTTGGCACAGATGGAAATTGCTGGAGAGGTTACGAGCGGGTGAGACCAGAAGAGGTTCAGGCAAATATCTCAGCTTTTCCCTGTAGGATCAGACTCAGCGTCTCAGAATAGGAAAGCCATTAAGAATAGGGCAACGTTGCCAGCCCCGAACGGAAATGAGTCATTGAGGCACATTTACTAAAGGCCGAGTGCAAATTTTCTGTCTGACTTTACACGTTCATTCTAGTGCAAACTGCTCGCACAGGTATTTAAGAAGTGTCTGCACCACATTTCTGGCGCATGCAACCATTTTAGTGCGGCTGCACTATAACCGATGCAACACAAATTTCTGCACTGAAGGGGGCGTCCGGTGCTCCATCAGACCATGCACCAGATCTATCATGCAAAGGCTTTGCTTCTATCTTCCCTGACCTTGGTCTGTTCCCACCCTATGCTTCCACCTGCTCTGACCTTGGTCTGTTCCCACACTATGCTTCTACCTGCTCTGACCTTGGTCTGTTCCCACACTATGCTTCTACCTGCTCTGACCTTGGTCTGTTCCCACACTATGCTTCTACCTTCCCTGACCTTGGTCTTTCCCCGGGCTATGCTTCTACCTGCTCTGACCTTGGTCTGTTCCTAGGCTATGCTTTGACCTTCCCTGACCGTAGCTTTTTATGTAGACTATTCTTTACCAGTCCCCTTGGTGGCGCACATCTATGTCTCACCAATGGCCTGGTTCATAATCCATGAAGATGGGGTGAAGGGTGAAAACCAAGGAGGCCACTTTGATCATGACATAGGAGGAGTCCGAGGTCAAAGTGGATGCATGCAGTCTGTGTCCCGTTATGTATGAGGTTTGCTATGTATGAAATGAGAAAAACACTTTAAAAGCTGCACTAATCCCTTAAATGTTTTTTTTTTATTATAGATGTCTATCCCCTGGAAATATCAGAATGCAATCAGCAGAGCAGGGGAATACAAGTCCTCCATAACTGCCCTGTATTGCCGAAGTCCATGTCGGCTTTTCATGGGAGTCGAGCTGAAAAAATCCTAAAGATAAACCATGGGTTGAATTTTTGTCCTATGCTCCATAGATTCCCATTGGACTTCTGGCTTAGTTTACTGGATGAGCCTCTACTGGATGTTGACAATACAAATCTGCCAATAAGGGGTCCCAGGGTGCGATCAGACATTTATCACCCATCCTACAGATAGAGGATACATGACCTTATTAGGAATCCCCTTTAATGCTGCCTCCTATTGACATGTAAATCTATAGTATAATACATCCCCATTTAAACCTCCACCTTATTTATCCATGTGTCACCTAATGAAAGCGCCGGCTCCGGGAAGTTCCACGCGGAGGCCATAAAGGTGAACACCTCATTAACTGAGATTTTAGGATGTAGAGAAAAAGCTTTGACTTCCACATGTTCAATCACCAATAGGAAAACACGGCCGTGGCAGAACCTCTTACAAGAAGAGGGATTTTACTTTTTGATCCCAAGATAAATTTCACTTCAGTTCTCAAACAAATTGGGGAAGTGAAAATGAATTCTCCAAATGTGTTTACCGCACGCACCCCAGAGGGAGTTCACAAGTTCTGTCTATTCAGGAGCCGAGCGGAGATTATATATAGGAAAGACAGAATAGTGCAGGGATAAAGACAACGACGAAAGAGAAGCCCCGGCTGCTGATTGCACTGGACACCGGGAACAAGTCATGACCCCAGGGGTGACTGCTAAAACTTACTCACCAGTACATGCTGTACATGCCATTACTGCAGGGCTGCACTCACTATTCTGCTGCTGGTGCAGTCACTGTGTACATAAAGGACATTACTTATCCTGTACTAATCCTAAATTACATCCAGTAGATCTTTTGTTTTATATAAAAGCGAATTACAAATTACAAATTACAAAAGAACAAATATAAATTAAAATAAACTTACAAAACCTCCTGGCCCAGCCACACGCACACCACACACTCAGCATGAAAACAAACAAAACCTTCACCCAGTCCCACCACCTAATTTTTTTTCCATAACTGAACAATACAAAGCAAAATACACATAAACTGAAATAACAATGAAACACTGGTCTAACATCCAAAGTTCACATTATATAGTCCAGACCAGTGCCCAGGATCGTATTGTCCAAATCCCATCCACCCCCCTTCCCACCCTAACACCAACACCCCAAAACCAACCAACCTATATACACAAGAACTATAACTACATGTAACTAAATACACACTGTACACAAGATACAAACACATTAAACAAATAAACATATAACAAATATAAACCACATAAAGCCCAGGTTCGGCACCTGCAAGCCCAACATCACTACATGCCCAGAACACAAAAAAAAATCTACTGTGCAGCATCAGCCCAACACCAGGAGAGGAGATGACAGACTAAGGGACACTAAAGGAGAACCCCCTCCAAAGGAGAGAGGCCCTCCCCGTGCCCAGCCTCTCATACTCCAGAGAGCGCACCTTCACCAGGTCACCCAGAATGTTCCTAACCACCTCATGCACCGGGAGGATTTTACGCTGCGTTGGTACTAAGCACCGTGAGTTCCACGTGTGGTACCTAACCACTAGGCTAACTAGGAATAACGTGCAACAGTCCCGGCCACCCAGGCCTCTGAATGCTGCATAGGCCTTCTGGAAACAGGCAAACAGAACCCTTTTGTCAAGGAGTTTCCGCGACATGGTCCTGATCTCCCACATTCCCAGACCCCACCGGATTATCGCCTTCAGAACCGGGGTAGCGTAAGCCGGAAGATGCCCATGCGGTGTACGGAGATCCTTCACTTGTCCTCCTGTCTCCCATTCCTGGTGGAAAGACTGAAACCATCCCCTACAGGAGTATACCCACGGAGAAGCCTTCTCTTTCCAAAGGTTTGCAACATTGATCTTAAGAAAGGTATTCACTAGGAATAACACAGGGTTGACCATACATAATCCTTCTTGTCTCCTCGTGCGGTACGTAACCCTCTTGATTAGTTCAGCCTATTCCCCCATAAAAGCTGGAAGAACAGACTGTACACCCGAGTCCAGAGGGGTTGCGGCAACATACATACACTGCCCAGATATATCAGCAGTGGGAGAAGGTAAGTTTTGATCAGGTTTACCTTTCCCTGAGGGTCAAAGACCAACCCTTCCACTGGTCCACCCTCTGAACGGCAATCTTAAGTCTGCTGTCCCAGTTTTGCATGGGGTAATCCCCTTTCCAAGTTCAGTGCTGAGAACTTTGGCAGAGTCTTGGGGCCTGGGAAGAATGTCCGGGAGGATGCAGAAGCCTCTGAGTAGCGGTTGACCTCTGACATCACCCATTGTGCCTTCCTTCATGAGGACACAAAAATGGTGATTCCGGTGCTGCCTGCTCCACCCCGACTCCCACCAACGGCTCACGAATGACCCTTCAAGGAATGGGTCAATCGCGAACATGCACAACAGTGGGCTCAGAGGACAACCCTGGTGAACACCAGACTCAACCTCAAAAGAGATGGCAACTAATACCCTTTACAAGTGGGAAACTCTCTGCCCCTGCATACACAACCTTTAGCTAATTGACAAACCCGCCCAGCAGGCCATACCTCAGAAGGACAGTCCAGAGGTACTTGTGATTAACCCAATAAAACGCTTTGCCTGATGCAAGTACCCCTTCCAGTTATCAGCCCTGCCCTGCTTCACTTCCTCCCGGACACAGAGCACAGCACTAGATGTACTGCATCTCGTATTGAGAACTGGCGTCCCATAGCACTTCTCAATGCGGACAGAAAGGTTTTGGCAAAGGTGCTGTTTAATCGGCTGGTGCAGTTTGCAGCCTGGCTCCTTTCGGAGGCCCAGCACTGCTCTGTTCCAGGCTGCAAACTGCACCAGCCGATTAAACAGCACCTTTGCCAAAACCTTTCTGTCCGCATTGAGAAGTGCTATGGGACGCCAGTTCTCAATACGAGATCGGTCCTTACCCTTTGACAGAATGATCAGGACAGACCTCCTCATTGACTTCGGTAGAGCGCCCGAGGAAAGACACTCATTCAATACCTCAGTCAAGAGGGCAACCAAGGCGTCCTTAAAGGTCTTATAAAACTCGGATCTTAAGCCATCCGGACCTGGCGATTTCTTGAGGGCGAGCCCTTCAATTGCCAGGCTGACTTCCTCTTCTCTAATCATCTCAGTCAAAACATCAAGAGAGGGGTCTACTTTTGGCACAGGGACAGTTTCCACCAGGAAAGCTGACATCACATGCCGTTCTAGATCCCCCCTGCCCAAGGGTTGTGAGTAGAAGGATCTGAGGACCTCCAGAATCCCTGATCTGGACATTTTCAGGGATCCCGTACTGTCAACCAGTCCTGTGACAACTTTACCATTCACTTTACCAATCCCTTTAAAAAACTAAAGATGCGTGTCTATCGTACTGACACCTCTTCAGCAAAGATTTCATGACTACCATCAGTCGAGACAGGATTCTGTATTTTCCTCCTTGTCACAGTCTCAGTCTCAGGGGAATAGACAGTGGACTCCCTGGACCACCGCGGGAGATAACAACCTTAGCCGCACCCGGGAGCGGAGTCTAAGTGAACTGGCCTGCCGCAAAGAGGGATGGTCTTGCTGCGGCGGGGAGTCACCAGGTCGCTTCGCGGGTGCGACTAGGCAGCCAAGGTAGAGACACGGGGACCACGGATGGCAGGCAGGACCACGGATGGCAGGCAGGACCTGGGATGGCTGGCAGGACCTGGGATGGCTGGCAGGACCTCGGAGCGCCACAAGATACCAAGACCGCCACAGGATACCAGGACCGCCACAGGATACCAGGACCGCCACAGAATACCAGGACAACCACTAGACACCAGGACCGCCACAGGACAACATGGAACAAGGCAAAACCACGAAACACAGCAAAACGGGAACACCCGGAACACGAGGACTCAGAGGCGTTTGGAAATGCTCAGGAAGGCTTTCTCCTCAGAAGAATGACTGAAGATCCGGCAGGGGATGCTGGGAGTCACCAGGCTATATAGCCGAGCGCACGACTGCAGGGAAGAAGCTTGCGGCCTACACGCTGGGAGCCAGAGTGCAGGCCTGATCCAGGAGTGGTAAGTGAGGGCTGGGGGAGCGGGGACCGCGGCAGCAGGCAAGGGTGCACCCTTAATCCGTACCCAGGATCGCGGGTGTAGCCGTGACTGTACCCTCCCCTTAGGGCCCCTCTTCTCTTCTTCTTCAGCCCGCTGTTCTTCTTTCTTCGCCTCCTCCAATTCTTCCTGGTGATGAGACACCTTAGGAGGAGAGAAGGCACCGGGAAGACTTGGAAAGCCACAGGGTGGGTCGGCTCTAGGCACACCGGAGCGGCCTCAGGGGAGGCCGGTGGAGACTCTGGAGTGGCCTCAGGGGAGGCCTGTGGAGACTCTGGAGTGGGCTCAGGGGAGGCCGGTGGAGACTCTGGAGCGGGCTCAGGGGAGGCCGGTGGAGACTCTGGAGCGGGCTCAGGGGAGGCCGGTGGAGACTCTGGAGCGACCTCACGGGTGGCCAGTGGAGACTCTGGAGCTAGCTCCGGGGAGGTCGGCGGAGACTGTGGAGCGGCCTCAGGGGAGGCCGGTGGAGACTCTGGAGCGGCCTCAGGGGAGGCCGGTGGAGACTCTTTAGCGGCCTCAGGGGAGGCCGGTGGAGTCTCTGGAGCAGCCCTGGCAAGCTGCGGAGTCTCTGGAGCAGCACTGGCAAGCTGTGGAGTCTCTGGAGCAGCACTGGCAAGCTGCGGAGCTACTGGAGCAGCTGCGGGGAGCTGCGGAGCCACTGGAGCAGCTGTGGGGAGCTGGGGAGCCACTGGAGCAGCTGCGGGAAGCTGCGGAGACACCGGAGCAGCTGCGGGAAGCTGCGGAGACACTGGAGCAGCTGCTGGAAGCTGCGGAGACACTGGAGCAGCTCTGGGAAGCTGCAAAGGCTTGGGTACTGCTGGATCAGCTCTGGGAAGATGCAAAGGCTTGGGCACCGCTGAAGTAGCTCTCGGAAGCTGCAGAGGCTTGGACGCCACTGGAGCAGCTCTGGGAAGCTGCGGAGGCTTGGGCGGCGCTGGAGCTGCTCTGGGAAGCTGTGGAGTCACTGGAGCAGCTCTGGGAGGCAGTGGAGACACTGGGGACACCGGGACCAAGCTGGACAGGCGAGGTAGCCAAAGTTGAGGCGGTTCAAACCTGGACCGGATTTTTGCCAGGAACTTGGTATGGGAGACCATGTCCGGGTCACCAACGGGAGGAGTCGTGGGAGCCTGCTGCTGGGAGGCAATCATCCGAAGAGTGGCAGCGAGTTTGTCCAAGAGTTCCTTTTGGGCAGCAATCACCCAGTAGCAGGTAAGGATCCTCGACACAGTCCATGGCTTTTGCAGGATACAGGACCTTGGCGGAGTCCATGGCCGGATCTTACTGTCACAGTCTCAGGGGAATAGACAGTGGACACCCTGGACCACCGCGGGAGATAACAACCAGTGTAAGTGAACTCCTGGTCTTCGCCAGAGCCCGCGACTAGGCCCGTGGCAGCAGCCAAGGTAGAGACACGGGGACCACGGATGGATGGCAGGACCTCGGAAGGCTGGCAGGACCTCGGAAGGCTGGCAGGACCTCGGAAGGCTGGCAGGACCTCGGAGTGCCACAGGATACCAAGACTGCCACAGGATGCTAGGACCTCCACAGGATACCGGGACCGCCATAGGATACCAGGACCGCCACAGGACAACACGGAACAAGGGAATACCATGAAACACGGGAACACGAGAATACCACGGAACACAGGAACTCAGAGGCGTCTGGAAACGCTCAGGAAGGCTTTCTCCTCAGAAGAATGAACCTAAGATGCGGCAGGGGATGCTGGGAGTCGCCAGGCTATATAGCCGAGCCAGGAATGCCCGAGCCAATAAGGAGGATGCTGGCTCTTTAAGGCTAGGAGAAGTCCGCGCCCCCCCCCCCCCCTAGTGGCGGGAGCGCACGACTGCAGGGAAGAAGCATGTGGCCTACACGCTGGGAGCCAGAGTGCAGGCCGGAGCCAGGAGAGGTAAGCGAGGGCTGGGGGAGCGGGGAGCGCGGCAACAGGCAAGGGTGCACCCTCAATCCGTACCTAGGATCGCGTGTGTAACCGTGACACTCCTTATCGTCTCTTTGCTCTCAGAAGGCAGACAGGCTGTGCCTCTTTATCCAAAAAGACAAATCAACCTCCTGCCCTGCTACATTGATGATCCTTTCACCCTTCTGTAGGGACTGCAGGAGGCGCCGTTGCAAAAAGCCGTCCCCAGAGCCCAGAAACGAGGACACCACTTCCCCCAGCAGCAACACTGGCATAGCTCTTAACAGGTGTCGCAAATAGGGGAGCAACTGGACCAACCCCTGTACCTACCAAATAACTGTTACCTGTTACCCACCTCCATGTTACACTCAGCCGCGTAACTGTAACACCAGTCATTCCTTCACAACATTACTGACATCATTCACACTGGCTGGACCAGCAACAACATTAGGGGACATGACCACTTTCGCATCTTCAGGCACAAGGGACGGAGGTCCCCCTGCATAGCATTGCCTAGACAATGGGGTAGGGGTAGGTGAGAGGCGACGCGGATCTATAGCTGGTATATTGCGCCGCTGATATCCACCTTCCTCAGCACTCTTCAGCAAATTATCTCCAACACAGACACAAAAAAAGCACTTTTTTTGGGGGAGGTCCGGAGCCCTCAGCTACCCCCACACACTGCCGCCGCTCCATAACCAAGTGATCAGTGGCAACCACGTGAAGAGGCGCCGAGGCACCGGAAGCTATCCCCCCTCCCACTGGGGGAGACACCACAGCACTAGATTTTGATGGTAACGCCACAGCCGAACCACCCTTACTGTCCGGCCTTCCGGCTGATGCCTCCCCTGCTCCCCCACTGTTACCACAAATAGAGATGGAGCCCATCGCCACATTAGATCTTACACCTGTAATCTCCCCGCTCCCTGGCACTGAGTCCACTGCAGGACCTGTGCTGGGCTGGGTAACGGAGCTTGCACAGTGAAAAATCCTGGAGGTGCACGGGGGACTCGAGCCGCCTGATCTCCTCCATCAGCGCCCCTCCCTGGTTGCTGTCACTGTCCTCATCCGAGCCGGCAGAACCGCAGCGAGATGACATGGCCATTTGTCCTGCAGGGGGCCCCTATACTGTACCGGACTTTACTCCTCCGTCCGACTTTCAGGCTGAAGCCCCATCAATCGCCTCTACTTCTCCTCTTCCATCTCCCGAAACCTCTCATCATTTAAGGGTTTCTCCTCATATGGTCCACTGCTCTCCAGCACAAATGTCTTTATTTCCTCCGAGACCTGGATGTCACTTTTAAGCCTGGTTATTTAGGCAAAAATTTGCTCCCTATTTTCTATTGGGCAGAGCTTGCCCTGGCATTGGCACACTTCAGCTCCTCCCACAGCCTCCTCACCGTCTTGCTGGCTTGTTCGTACTCAGAGAGGTGGCCTAGAGCCCGGGAGGCATAGGTGGAAATAGACTCCCAGGTCCTCAGCATTCCCCAGCCCTCTTCACTGAGGTCAGCCTCAGCTCTCTGAGCACTCACCTATTCCAAGGTATCCAGCTTTCCCAGAGTCCTGCTGCTTTTTGGAGCCTTAACTGGCCTGGGGGGAGTTGGAGCAGCATTGCTGCTGTTCCTGGTGATCTTGTTTTGCCTTAGTAAATGAGTTTTGAATTGTCGCATGTCCAATTCATTTGCATCTAATTTTGCACCAAATTTGTCTCAAGTTTTACCCTACAAAGTCGATCTTAATTGTGACCGATAATGAAACGAGATTAAGAAAAAGTGACATAAAATTCAGGGCTTCATCTCTGCACAAAAAAGTATCGGCTTATACATTGTCCTAACTACATTTAGTTGTATGAGCTGAGACTAAAAGTTACAGATATGTAAAAAAAAAGTCTTTGGCTTTGTTTTTATAATGTTTAGGAAATGGAGCCTGAAAACATTTTAGATCTTTACATTCAGATTGACAATAATCACTCACAGAGATGATCCTATAGAAAATGATGACATTGTTACTTGAGAAATTTTACATTTTAAAACTGCGCTGAAGGATTTTTTTATGCATAGAGAAAAGGGAAAGGGAGTTTTTTTTTCAAATGCAGCTGCTACGTGCAGGTGTATTTTTGCAACTTTTTTACAACTTTTTAGGCAAAAAATAGTGATAGATGCCGTGCAAACATCTGCAGAACATTCAATATGTCTGATAAGGTGAGACTCAAAACCACTCACATTTGCTTTGTCACAAATTAAAGACAAACTTAATAACTGTGCCAAAAAATTGAGCAACAAAACTGCAAAAACAACCAAAAAAACTATGATCAATGTCCCTCAAAGATCTGTTTTACTAACAACAAACTGCACAAAATAGTCTGCAGGAAGCACCAGATTCGGGATTTGTGTCACACGTTCTGCATGAATCTGGTGCCCCCTACAATGCTCCGGCAGAGGGCACCACTTTTTTTTTTGGTGCACTTTTGACATGTGGCGTGAGACACAATTCTGTTGGACTTTTCATGATTAATCTGGCGGACATTATCACCATAAAAGGGTCACATGTGACACAAATGTGGCAGTTTGCACCTAAAGAACGTGCAATGTCCGTCAGAAAACTGGCGCAAGGACCTTAGTAACTGTGCCCCTGTGTATATTTCCGGTTCTATTCAGACATATAGGTGCACACAATGGGGGGGGGGGGGGTGTATCATGCACCGGCTCGTGACGGATCCATCAGGATTCTCCGGGCTTCCTGATATATGTGCACGGGTCGTTCTCCACCAGGTCCGGATTGTGACTATATCAGTATTTGTAGGATAAATCCACAATAAATCCCCCCAATTAGCCCATAAACATCACCACATGATCCAGGTAATGGTTTTTCCATACTATGATATTTTCAGCAATATACGGAGATGTTTATGTCATCTTCATGTTATAATATAACACTGTTCATCTTCCTTGCAGTGTATACAGGGGAGATCCATGTATACTGTGTGTTATGTAAATCTCTGTCCATTATCCGCAGTATTATAGATGGTGTATACTGTGGGGTCAGTGCCAGTGCTCCGTCATTACAGCACATATTCCAGAAATGGTCATACTGCGCTCCGTGCCACACAGGACCATAACCCCCATCATCTGTCCTATCAGGAAAGTGGCATTTACAATGTGCAGAAATTACACGTCTACTGTGATCTCAAGATCTGCAAAACCACATGCAATGACCTTGTAAAACTATGATGGATAGATATGAGGTAGATAGAAAGATAGATTAGGTAGGTAGATAGATATGAGGTAGGTAAATGATAGATAGATATGTGGTAGGTAGATAGATAGGAGGTAGGTAGGTAGAAAGATAGATTAGGTACAGTCATGGCCAAAAGTTTTGAGAATGATACAAATGTAAATTTTTACAAAGTCTACTGCATCAGGTTTTATAATGGCAATTTTCATCTACTCCAGAATGTTATAAAGAGGGATCAGCTTAACAGCAATTAATTGCAAGGTCAATATTTGCCTAGAAAATAAACGTTTTCCCCCAAAACACATTTCAACTTCATTGCAGGTGCCTAACAAAGAACATGGTTTCAGTTATTGCTCCAGTAACACAGGTGCGGGTGCTGATGAGGACAGGGCTGGAGATCAATCTGTCATGATTAAGTAACAATCACACCACTGGATACTTTATAAGGAGGCTGGTGCTTGGCATCATTGTTTCTCTTCTGTTAACCATGGTTATCTCTAAAGAAGCACGTGCAGTCATCATTGCACTGCACAAAACTGGCCTAACAGGGAAAAGTATCACAGCTAGAAAGATTGCACCTCAGTCACCAATCTATCGCATCATCAAGGAATTCAAGGAGAGAGGTTCCATTGTTGCCAAAAAGGCTCCAGGGCGCCCAAGAAGGACCAGCAAGCGCCAGGACCGTCTCCTACAAGTGTTTCAGATTGCGGATGGGGCTCCCAGCATTGCAGAGCGTGCTCAGGAATGGCAGCAGGCAGGTGTGAGTGCATCTGCACGCACTGTGAGACTGCGGAGACTCTTGGAGCAAGGCCTGGTGTCCAGGAGGGCAGCAAAGAAGCCGCTTTTCTCCAGAAAAAACATCAGGGACAGACTGATATTCTGCAAAAGGCACAGGGAGTGACTGCTGAGGACTGGGGGAAAGTCATTTTCTTTGATGAATCCCCTTTCCGACTGTTTGGAACATCTGGGAAACAGCTTGTTGGGAGAAGACAAGGTGAGCGATACCACCAGTCTTGTCTCATGCCACCTGTAAAGCATCCTGCAACCATTCATGTGTGGGGCGGCTTCTCAGCCAAGGGAATCGGCTCTCTCACAGTCTCGCCTAAAAACACATCCATGAATAAAGAATGGCACCAGAATGTCCTCCAAGAGCAACTTCTCCCAACCCTCCAGGAGCAGTTTGGTGATCAGCAATGCCTTTTCCAGCATGATGGAGCACCTCGCCATAAAGCAAAGGGGAGAACTAAATGGCTCAGGGAACAAAACAGAGAGATATTGGGGGATATTTATCAGGACCTCTGCGCACCGCCAGTGGCGCAGAGGCCCTGAAATGATCGCAAATGCTAGCTTATTGCTAGCTTTTGCGATTATTTTCCCCAATCCGACACCTTCACGGCAGTGGGGCGTGAAGGGGGGGTGCGGCCGGATGGGAGTGGGCCGGCGCGGGGCGTTACTGTCCCCGCGCCTGCGCACTCGCTGCTGCCGGCGACTTTTCATACGTGAAAACTCGCCGGCTGCGTTTTTTTCTAGGATAAACGCTGCGCTGTTGGCAGCCTGATACATCAAGAGGCAGAAGTCTCTTGATGTATCGGGTTGCGAATTTGCAGCGGCTCGTGCGCCAGCGTATGATAAATATCCCCCTTTGGGTCCATGTCCTGGAAACTCCCCAGACCTTAATCCCATTGAGAACTTGTGGTCAATCATCAAGAGACGGGTGGACAAACAAAAACCAACAAATTGTGACACAATGCAGCAGTGACTGTGCAGGAATGGACGGCTATCAGTCAGGATCTGGTCCAGAAGGTGATTGAGAGCTGACAGGGAGAATTGCAGAGGTCCTGAAGAAGAAGGGGCAGCACTGCTAATACTGACTCGCTGCAGTAACTCCTTCTCACTGACAATAAAAGCTTCTGTTCCCCATAATATGATTGCACTGGTATTTCTGTATGTGATAAAAACATCTGACAAACCCGAGGGCAACAGATCACGTGACAATATAATATTTGTGTCATTCTCAAAACTTATGGCCATGACTGTAGATAGATAGATAGATAGATAGATATGAGGTAGGTAAATGATAGAGAGATATGAGGAAGGTAGAAAGATAGATTAGGTAGAGAAGGGGAGGGGCTTCTCCGTAAGCAATGACAGAGAAGCAGCCCCAGGATATCCAATATGGCTGCTCAGAGATAGGAGACCCATGAATTCGGGGAGTCTGGAATCTCATGCATTTAGTGTTGTGTTCCTCCGGTACCTCCTGACAATCATCAGCGAGGCGCGGCCCTGGTGTCAGGACAGGCGCAGACCTGAGACATGTGCAGGATTTATGACTAATCATCCGCGGGTATTTATAGCAATTAATTGATATGTCAGTAACCGGTCGAGGCACGAGCCGTCACCAGAGCCGCCAGACATGTGACGTAGCATCAGCTCCTGCACAGGGACCAAGTGTCTGGGTCATGGATCCAACTAAACAGGCCTGAAATAACAGCCTCATACATGGAATAAATAATACCGCCACGTGGTGTCCACAATGTATCAAGCCATAAAGTGATAGGAAATGGTCTTATTGGACGGACAATCACATGTACAGTATCACTGAATACAGGGGAATAAAGGGAATTACAGACTGGAAACAGCAGGATGTGACGGTGTGCCAAAAAAATGCAGGGATTTTAGGGGTTTTTTTGGGCGCAGAATTTTTGCGGATCATGTATAATGAGTTTGCGCCAGTAAGAACAGATGTTACCGACTATCCCAACTCCTCTGTCTTTTCTTTGGCGCAAGTGGGCGTGGCCTAACTATTCCACATTATCCATCACATTTATGTGTACTTTGTCTGCATTTTTAGGTGCAAATTTTTGGCACACAATAGACCAAGAAAAAAAATGGCCAGAGAGCAAAATTAAGACGCCGTACATGTAAGATTTTGGCGCACTTCTCATTGATATCGACATTTTTATGGCACATGACTGATTATTACCGTCTACCCATTATCTACTTACAGCCTTGCGCCACTTTAATACTTCGGGCTGTGCTTTCCGGAGACTGATCTCCGATGCCGACAGTCGTGCTTGTGCCAGAATTAGTAAACCCCCCCATTGTATCCATCCTGCTATAATATTCTCTAGATTGGATGAAACTGTAGCAAATTGTACCAAAAACTTGCTTCTTCTTTTTTATGATGATTGCAAATAGTCTTGATGAAAATCCTGTTATCGTTCTGTGTACACAGCTCCCTTCCAGACTGTTAGTGCTGGGAAATAATCGTCTGTAGTCGGATCCTGCGGCCACATTGTCATCTATTCTCAGTGTAAATCTGGTAGATAAGCAGGAAGTAGAGGCTGAAAGGGGAGTCACTGCAGGATGTGACTACACAACTTTTATTTGTAGTCTGTTACCATGGAGATCCAGAGATCAGCAAAGCAGCTATAAACCTAAACAGTTAAGATAATTATTTGCATATGTTTGATGTGCTGGAACTTTGGTTAATAGCTGGAATTATATTTTGACTCCTTTTGACTCATTGTGACTCTTAAAGGGACACAATTAAAAAAGTTATTTCTGGGATTCAAATTTCATTACATTCATCGATCATGTGACTGCTGCAGCCAATCATTTGAGAAGTTTAAGGTCATGTGATTCTTTGTATCTTTTATGGCAGATAGATCACAATGGGGCTCATTTACTAAGGGTCCGAACTCTGCACTTTCATTGGGTTTCCTGAATATTTCCGTTTTGCGTCAAATTGCCCCGGGCTTGAGGCGCATCGGCGCCGGCTTTCACGCAACAGAAATCGGGGGAGTGGATTCGGAAGAACCGCAGAATTTAAAAAACAATTTGTGGCGCAAGATCACGCACTCACATGCACCGGGAAGAAGCAGGTGAACTCCGGCAGACTTCAGCGGGGAAGCGACACATGCAGGATATCCGGAGCACGGACCTTAGTGAATCCCGGCAAACTTGAATCCTTGTCGGACAACGCACCACGGGATCGCGACAGGACTGGGTAAGTAAATGTACCCCAATATGTTACGATGATGGTCCAGGAACATGTATTATACAGTAGGTTTTGTCTTCTGGCCTCTTCCCAGCACTTCTCCCACCCTTTACTGGGACCTGGGTGCCCTTCCCAGAAATCCAAGCCCTTCCCAGAAGGCCACAGTGACTGGCAACTTAATAGCTGCCAAGATGTAAAGTCATTTCCAGGGAAGGAGTCAGTCATCGGAGGAGACGTGTGGGGCTCACGTTGCGCTTCCTGTTATGTTACTACAAGGTCCCCATAGTAAGTCTATAGGGTCAAAGGTCAGGGAGACCCCTAATGAGTTATAGGTAGATACAGAGGTAACAAGGGTTCACTGGAATCTTATGCAGATTTGATCCCTGAACTAAACTCAAGAACATGAAGAAGTCAAGTTACAGTTTGCTGTTACAGTACTGTTATATTTAACCCATGGTGGGGCATGTATACTGTTTTATACACATAGATGGGGGCAGATTTATCAGAGCTTTTACTTCCGTAATATGGCGGACGAGTCCTAACATAGGCGCAATTTATGTAGCTCAGTAAGGAATTGCACCCACTTCCCCAATTTTGCTACCTCTGCACCCCCTAGCCATGGTGGGGGCACAGCCAGTGGCTGAGTGGGCTAGTGCGGGGTATTCCTGATAGACCGGGCACATCCCAGGGATTATACTGTACACTGCAGGGTATGGGGACAATTACAGCTCTGCTACATCTGTCTTTCTCTCCTCTCTGTTTGAACAATTGTCCTGACCACTCACATCTTACGACTGATTATCTGTAATACAGGGGGCAGGGTACAGTAGTATGATCTGTTGCTGTCCCCCCAGTTTTGTGGGGGTCTCTGGTCCCATCTGCATGCACAAGGGCTGAATTTTTACTAATACATCAGCAGCAACTCCCCACCCCCCACCCCCATCAATGTAAGAAAGTTACCAAAACTCGAAGAAAAAGTGGAAACATATCTGGTTCCACAGCGCCACCTATTGAAAAGAAGAGAGAACTGCAACCCCAATGGAAGAAACTGAGCGAAACTCCCAAAAAACAACAGATGAAGATAGATTAAAGGTTAACATTTCAAAACTATTTAGATAATCTAAACCTTTTAAATAATTTCATAATTATAAGAGGATTAGATGCTACACTGTGCATACAATCTACTACCTACTGCCCGAATGGGATTTAAAGGGATACTCCATAAAAACCCATAGTTTGAAGGGAATGTGGAGAGACAAATGGTGGTACAGGAAACAAAAAGAAGATCCCATGAATTGTAGATGTGTGAATTGTGATGTGGCTTAGAGGGATTGTCCTACTCATGGGGGCACATTTACTTACCCGGTCCCGTCGCGATCCCTCGGTGCGTTGTCCCGCGAGGATTCGGGTCCGGTGTGATTCACTAAGGCCGTGTGCCCGAGGTCCTGCAGGCGTCGCTGCTGCGCTGATGTCTGCTGGAGTTCACCTTCTTCTTCCCGGTGCATGTAAGTGCTTGATCTTGCGACACAATTAGTTTTTTAAATTCTGCGTTTTTTCTGAGCGCCCCCTGAGCTCTGTTGCGTGAAAGCAGGCGCCGATGCGTCACAATCCGATCACGTGCGCCAAAATACCGGTGCAATTTGGCGCAAAACGGAAATATTCGGGAAACCTGACGGAAGTGCGGACCTGACGGACCCTTAGTAAATGAGCCCCAATGTGTCATGACATATCACTAGGATCCTGAAGGGGAATATTGTAGCCTCCGCTCTGTGACTCTGCGCTAAGCTATAAAATATGAGAACTGAAGTAAAGACTGACACATAACTTCAGTGACCGTATGAGACGTTGACCCAGCACCCATCACCCGTGGTCCCAGGTGAAGGACTTAGTCACTGACTACTGACCATGGAGCCGCTCGGCCCGGTGCCGCACCTGTAACAGAAGAGCAGCAGAATTTGGTACCAAGGGTGAATGTTCATCTTCTGACTGTGCAGTATAATGGGGGGGAGTGACCGCCTTCACACCTCAGTGTCGCCCCCTGCTGGGTCACTGACTGCTTTCTAGCTTCTCATGACAGCTGCTCCCTGAGGGAACATCTCAGCTGAACCCATGACCGCAGCATTTCTAGGAATCCTCGTCCTATATCTCTTCTTATTAAATGTGGCTGCCTGATGTGTAATTGTTATTGGCCCCCGGGGGCTATCTGTCATAGGAATATTAACATCTCCCCCACGCTCTGCTGCGGCTGCCACCACCACCACAGCAGCAGCCTCCCCCTCCCACTTCATAATTCCTTACAGATTATGTGTTAATTAAAATGTCAGCTGTTCTTATTATCTGCCAACATATTCCTATGAAATGTGCGAGACGCTCTCATCTGGTCTGGCCCTTTAAATGATGGCGTCGTAGAATGCCTAAGGCTACAGCATCCAGCAAGGGCCAAAAAGCCTCACACCCCGGTTGGAATAATGAGGGGTCTCAGCAAATAAAATAAAATGTAATAACCCAATTCCATCAGCGGTGAGTGGGACCCTGGGGAGGTGACTACATACCTCATGACCTCGTACTCTTTCCTACAAATTGCCACATGTTATATATTTGTTACTTTCAGGAACTTTTGCATTTGTTACATATTTGTAAAAATTATTGTTGCATGTTTCAACTAGCAGATGCCCTTCTCTCCATAACCCTGCAATGGAGCTGCAGTACCTCCTCTTCCTTAACCAGCAGTGTAGCTGCAGTATCTCCTCTTCATTGCCCAGCAGTGTAGCTGCAGTACCACCTCTTAATTACCCAGCAGTGTAGCTGCAGTACCGCCTCTTCACTACCCAGCAGTGTAGCTGCAGTACCTGTTCTTCATTACCCAGCAGTGTAGCTGCAGTACCTCCTCTTCATTACCCAGCAGTGTAGCTGCAGTACCTCCTCTTCATTACCCAGCAGTGTAGCTGCAGTACCTCCTCTCTATTACCCTGCTATGGAGCTGCAGTACCTCCTCTCTATTACCAAGTTATGGAGCTGCAGTACCTCCTCTCTATTACCAAGTTATGGAGCTGCAGTACCTCCTCTCTATTACCCCGCAGTGGAGCTGCAGTACCTCCTCTCTATTACCGCGCTATTTAGCTGCAGTACCTACTCTCTATTACCCCGCTATGGAGCTGCAGTACCTCCTCTATATTACCCCAGTATAGAGCTGCAGTACCTCCTCTCTATTACGCCACAGTGTAGCTGCAGTACCTCCTCTTCATTACCCAGCAGTGTAGCTGCAGTATCTCCTCTTCATTACCCAGCAGTGTAGCTGCAGTACCTCATCTTCATTAGTGTAGCTGCAGTACCTCCTGTTCACTACCCAGCAGTGTATCTGCAGTACCTCCTGTTCACTACCCAGCAGTATAGCTGCAGTACCTCCTGTTCACTACCCAGCAGTATAGCTGCAGTACCTCCTCTTCACTACCCAGCAGTATAGCTGCAGTACCTCCTCTTCACTACCCAGCAGTATAGCTGCAGTACCTCCTCTTCACTACCCAGCAGTATAGCTGAAGTACCTCCTCTTCACTACCCAGCAGTATAGCTGCAGTTCCTCCTCTTCACTACCCAGCAGTGTAGCTGCAGTACCTCCTTTGCTCATGAATGACTGCAGGTCATCAGTCGTTGAGGTTCTCTTCATAGTACTAGAAAATCCTGCAGTCTGAATATTCCCTGGAAGGATGAGTCACTGTGCCCTGAGCCTGGGATTCCCCGGCTGGTGGCACACAGTTTGGCATCCTGTGCCTGGGAGCATATATTACATGTAGTCAGTGTCCGCAGCTGCTGCCGCTCCGTGTGTGGACTATATCCGCACCGAAATATCTGCAAAAGACCAAACGAATAACCATAAAAACATGCAGACTCTTCCTTTGTTGGGTATAAAAGATGGTCACAGCTTTATTTTTTAAATAACAATTTCCAAAAACTCTTAAACTCGTAAAGGCACTTGATTGTGAACTCGTTCCATTGGCCCGGCCGCTGTATGCCAGCTGGACTCCCAGCTGCCAAGTCGGCCAACCGAGCCTTCACCTCCATTGCTCACTTTCCGTCAGCTGTGACTTGAGGAAACTAAAAGAACAATAAATTAACAAGAAAACAAACACACAAATAGGGCAGGAGGGCGGGACCGCTTCTCTGCCAAGCTTATGACAAAGAGGAAGCACCCACCCCCTACACCAGCTTAAATCCCTCACGCCAGTAGGCGTGAATAATTATGAGGTAGTAGGGTGGAGATGAGCTATAACCCACCCCTTAATTAAAGTGCCACCAAACCCTGACCTTAAACTTGAGTTAACCTAAAAGAGCAGCCACCAGTCCAGGGGCACCTTCCTTAATTAGTCAGGCGTACCCCGCACACTGTGCCCTGGGCCCTGTGCTATATGAATATTACAGCCGCTACACGTCTGGATTCACTTTTCTGTAGCATGTTCCAGATCCGTAGCATGTTCCAGACCCTGTACACATTGTAGCATGTTCCAGACCCTGTACACACTGTAGCATGTTCCAGACTCTGCACACACTGTAGCATGTTCCAGACTCTATACACACTGTAGCATGTTCCAGACTCTATACACACTGTAGCATGTTCCAGACTCTGTACACACTGTAGCATGTTCCAGACCCTGTACACACTGTAGCATGTTCCAGACCCTGTACACACTGTAGCATGTTCCAGACCCTGTACACACTGTAGCATGTTCCAGACCCTGTACACACTGTAGCATGTTCCAGACCCTGTACACACTGTAGCATGTTCCAGACCCTGTACACACTGTAGCATGTTCCAGACCCTGTACACACTGTAGCATGTTCCAGACCCTGTACACACTGTAGCATGTTCCAGAACCTATTCACCTGTAACATGTTGTGATCATAGTTTTTCTCCTGAGCCCAGAGCCCCTGTCTTCATGGAGTCTGTGTACAATGAGGATTAGCATCTCCTCCTTCCATCATTAACCCAGCACAATGCTCCATTTAGTGCCAGACGGCTGCAGTAAAGTCTCCTATGCAAACAGACAGATGATATCAGTGAAAACATTACTCACCTGTGTGCTTTGTGCCTTCCTAAATATTACCGACATCTATTTATAGAAAACCGTTCAACGGCTAAATGCAACACTATAATGGGGTATTGAGAAATGAGCTCAGCGGAGGCTCGGAGGATGGAGTGTAACTGAGCAAACAAACGTATCAAATGTATTGGATATACCCTAACAATGGAGTCACTGCACAAAATAATACAGTCAAAAATGGAATCCCCAAAAGAGAGAAGAGGCCCCTGCCAATCCTGACCCTTGGCCATGGGTAATGCCCCACATTAGGGGCATTACGTCTGGATCTGAGGTAGTGGATCCTCTGGACCACCGTGAGTTATGGCATAAGCCGACACCTGGGAGCGGAGTCTAAGTGGCACCTGGTTTTCACCAGAGCCCGCTGCAAAGCGGATGGACTAGCTGCGGCTGGGTACCACCAGGTCGATCCTCAGGTGCGACTTTGCCGCGGTGGTGGCCAAGGCGTGGTACAAAGTCGTGAGGCAGACAGACAGGCAAGAGGTCGAGACAGACAGCACAGGATCAAAATCAGGAACAAAGCAGGAGGTCACGGTAGGCAGCACGGAGTCACAGAAGGGAATGAAACTGAGGTCACAACGGTAAATCAGCAGACAGGCACAAGGCAATGAAACAAGTTTACTCTGAGGCATAATGCACATAGATCCGGCGGGGAATGCAGGAAGTGCCCGGCCTTCATAAAATTCCTGGAAATGGCCAACACCAATTAGCGGTGTGCCCTTTAAATTTTCGAGCACCGGCACGCTCACGCCCTAGGTGGCGGGGACACGCACATCGCGCTCTGAGTCCTGAGCAAGAGTGTGGACAGGTAACGATGAAGAAGATGGGGGCCGCGGAGGAACCGGGGACCGGTGCGGGACACTGGTGTACTCGCAACCTGAGATGTGGGTTGCAGGGACACCTGTGACAGTACCCCCCCCCCCCACACACACACACTTTGGCTTCCCCCTCTTCTTGGTTTAGAGGAACCTCTGCAGGAGGCCACAGTCCAAGATATTGACCTCCGGCTACCAAGATCTCTCTTCAAACACCTTCCCTTCAACTGGGAAGAACTGCTTCCCTCTCACTGGGGATCATTTACTAAGGTCATAAATCGCGTTTTTCCGACGTGTTACATGAATATTACCGATTTGCGCTGATTTTCCCTGAATTGCACAGGATTTTGGCGCACGTGATCGGATTGTGGCGCATCGGTCGTAAGAAAACCCGGCGGATTCGGGAAAACCACCGTATTTTTTTTTTAAAAAAGTGTCGCTTTTTTTTTTTAAAAAAGTGACACGCACTTACCTGCATGTGAACCTCAGTGAACTCCGACGGAATTCAGCGCAGCAGTGACACCAAGTGGACATCAGACGCACTACCTTAGTGAATCCCCGAATCCTCCACACAGAACGCGCCGCTGGATCGCGACAGGACCAGGTAAGTAAATCTGTCCAATTGTCTTCATGTCCAGCACCTCCTTCACTTCGAAGACATCAGTGGAGTCAGCCTCAGAAGCCGGAGGAGGAGATTGCCGAGAGAAGCGGTTCAAGATGACAGGCTTCAGGAGAGACGTGGAAAGAGTTTGGGAGGCGCATAGTGGGAGGAAGGCGGAGTTCATAAGACACAGGATTTATATCACCTCAATTGGCCCCATAAAACATGGACCAAGTTTGTAGCTGGGAATCTGCAAGCAGACGTACACTCACCGGCCACTTTATTAGGTACTCCATGCTAGTAACGGGTTGGACACCCTTTTGCCTTCAGAACTGCCTCAATTCTTCGTGGCATAGATTCAACAAGGTGCTGGAAGCTCCTCAGAGATTTTGGTCCATATTGACATGATGGCATCACACAGTTGCCGCAGATTTGTCGGCTGCACATCCATGATGCGAATCTCCCGTTCCACCACATCCCAAAGATGCTCTATTGGATTGAGATCTGGTGACTGTGGAGGCCATTTGAGTCCAGTGACCTCATTGTCATGTTCAAGAAACCAGTCTGAGATGATTCCAGCTTTATGACATGGCGCATTATCCTGCTGAAAGTAGCCATCAGATGTTGGGTACATTGTGGTCATAAAGGGATGGACATGGTCAGCAACAATACTCAGGTAGGCTGTGGCGTTGCAACGATGCTCAATTGGTACCAAGGGGCCCAAAGAGTGCCAAGAAAATATTCCCCGCACCATGACACCACCACCAGCAGCCTGAACCGTTGATACAAGGCAGGATGGATCCATGCTTTCATGTTGTTGAGGCCAAATTCTGACCCTACCATCCGAATGTCGCAGCAGAAATCGAGACTCATCAGACCAGGCAACGTTTTTCCAATCTTCTACTGTCCAATTTCGATGAGCTTGTGCAAATTGTAGCCTCCGTTTCCTGTTCTTAGCTGAAAGGAGTGGCACCCGGTGTGGTCTTCTGCTGCTGTAGCCCACCTGCCTCAATGTTCGACGTACTGTGCATTCAGAGATGCTCTTCTGCCTACCTTGGTTGTAACGGGTGGCGATTTGAATCACTGTTGCCTTTCTATCAGCTCGAACCAGTGTGCCCATTCTCCTCTGACCTCTGGCATCAACAAGGCATTTCCGCCCACAGAACTGCCGCTCACTGGATGTTTTTTCTTTTTCGGACCATTCTCTGTAAACCCTAGAGATGGTTGTGCGTGAAAATCCCAGTAGATCAGCAGTTTCTGAAATACTCAGACCAGCCCTTCTGGCACCAACAACCATGCCACGTTCAAAGGCCACAAATCACCTCTCTTCCCCATACTGATGCTCGGTTTGAACTGCAGGAGATTGTCTTGACCATGTCTACTTGCCTAAATGCACTGAGTTGCCGCCATGTGATTGGCTGATTAGAAATTAAGTGTTAACGAGCAGTTGGACAGGTGTACCTAATAAAGTGGCCGGTGAGTATATCTGGATGATAACCACACCTTGTCGATTTGAGGTCCTGCACCAATTCTTCCACCGCAGGGACATCCAAGGACACGGACAGAGGAAGCGGTGACAGGGTAATTACTGAGCTCTATGTCGCTGGAGTGGATATGGCAGATCTGATCCACCTGCCGTGATCAGTAGCTCAGAGACCCAACCTAAAGAGTATAACAGCTTTGATGGGCCGTGTCAACAGACGATCCGACTGATTCTTTCAGATTGTGTGGCAAGCTCGAACCCTATGTTAAAGGTGCATAAAAAAGATGGTGAACTCCATCTTGGCTGAGCGGGGAAGCGAAAAATTCATGATTTCTGTCGCATGATCTTAGTGAATCTCCGGACTCAGCATTATACTCCCCATTGCGTGTAATTAATTAATTATGCGTTCTAAAGGTGTTTACAATGCAATGCAAGCTTTCCCATTGGTTGGTCCCTGTGGCTAAACTGTATAAATACAAGGTTTTACAGGGCTATGGCTCTTTTTCTATAGAGAGAGAGAGAATTATAGATGTGTTGCTGATGCTGCAGAGCCAATACAGCTCCAGGAAGATTTAGCCACCACTGTAGATTCCTACACCTGAACCAAAAGAAAAGTTTATCTGCACTTGAAGCAGCCAACTGATACAGCAAATAAATGCCAACAGTGTGAAAGGTTGTACAGCCGGTTACTGCTGCAGACCTGCTGTCCCACAACGGATGAACTGTACAGTTTTGCATCATCTTTATTCAACGTCTGAGTCCCCAACTAAAGCCGCTAACATGTGATAAGATTACCCTGCAGACATCCCAACCCCTCCTGACCTTGTACCATGTATCATCCATAACATGTGATATTATTACACTGCGGACATCCTGGCTCCTCCTGACCCTGTACCATGTATCATCCATAACATGTGATATTATTACACTGCAGACATCCCGGCCCCTCCTGACCCTGTACCATGTATGATCCATAACATGTGATATTATTACACTGCAGACATCCCGGCCCCTCCTGACCCTGTACCATGTATCATCCATAACATGTGATATTATTACACTGCAGACATCCCAACCCCTCCTGACCTTGTACCATGTATCATCCATAACATGTGATATTATTACACTGCAGACATCCCGGCCCCTCCTGACCCTGTACCATGTATAATCCATAACATGTGATATTATTACACTGCAGACATCCTGGCTCCTCCTGACCCTGTACCATGTATCATCCATAACATGTGATATTATTACACTGCGGACATCCTGGCTCCTCCTGACCCTGTACCATGTATCATCCATAACATGCAATATTATTACACTGCAGACATCCCAGCCCCCCCTGACCCTGTACCATGTATCATTCATAACATGTGATATTATTACACTGCAGACATCCCGGCCCCTCCTGACCCTGTACCATGTATCATCCATAACATGTGATAATATTACACTGCAGACATCCCAACCCCTCCTGACCCTGTGCCATGTATCATCCATAACATGTGATATTATTACACTGCAGAAATCCCAACCCCCCTGGCCCTGTACCATGAATCATCCATAACATGTGATATTATTACACTGCAGACATCCCGGCCCCTCCTGACCCTGTGCCATGTATCATCCATAACATGTGATATTATTACACTGCAGACATCCCGGCCCCTCCTGACCCTGTACCATGAATCATCCATAACATGTGATATTATTACACTGCAGACATCCTGACCCCTCCTGACCCTGTACCATATATCATTCGTAACATGTGATATTATTACACTGCAGACATCCCGGCCCCTCCTGACCCTGTACCATGTATCATCCATAACATTTGATATTATTACACTGCAGACATCCCGGACCCTCCTTACCCTGTACCATGTATCATCCATAACATGTGATATTATTACACTGCAGACATCCCGGCCCCTCCTGACCCTGTACCATGTATCATCTATAACATGTGATATTATTACACTGCAGACATCCTGACCCCTCCTGACCCTGTACCATGTATCATTCATAACATGTGATATTATTACACTGCAGACATCCTGGCCCCTCCTTACCCTGTACCATGTATCATCCATAACATGTGATATTATTTTACTGCAGACATCCTAGACACTTCTGACCATGTACCATGTATGATCCATAAGATGTGATATTATTACACTGCAGACATGCTGGCCCCTCCTAACCCTGTGCCTTGTATCATCCATAACATTTGATAATATTGCACTGCAGACATCCCGGCCCCTCCTGACCCTGTGCCATGTATCATCCATAACATGTGATATTATTACACTGCAGACATCCCGGCCCCTCCTGACCCTGTACCATGAATCATCCATAACATGTGATATTATTACACTGCAGACATCCTGACCCCTCCTGACCCTGTACCATGTATAATCCATAACATGTGATATTATTACACTGCAGACATCCTGGCTCCTCCTGACCCTGTACCATGTATCATCCATAACATGTGATATTATTACACTGCGGACATCCTGGCTTCTCCTGACCCTGTACCATGTATCATCCATAACATGTGATATTATTACACTGCAGACATCCCCGCCCCTCCTGACCCTGTACCATGTATCATCCATAACATGTGATATTATTACACTGCAGACATCCCAGCTCCTCCTGACCTTGTACCATGTATCATCCATAACATGTGATATTATTACACTGCAGACATCCCGGCCCCTCCTGACCCTGTACCATATATCATCCATAACATGTGATATTATTACACTGCAGACATCCCGACCCCTCCTGACCCTGTACCATGTATCATCCATAACATGTGATATTATTACACTGCAGACATCCCAGCTCCTCCTGACCTTGTACCATGTATCATCCATAACATGTGATATTATTACACTGCAGACATCCCGGCCCCTCCTGACCCTGTACCATGTATCATCCATAAAATGCTATATTATTACACTGCAGACATCCCAGCCCCCCCTGACCCTGTACCATGTATCATCCATAACATGTGATATTATTACACTGCAGACATCCCGGCCCCTCCTGACCCTGTACCATGTATCATCCATAACATGTGATATTATTACACTGCAGACATCCCAACCCCTCCTGACCCTGTGCCATGTATCATCCATAACATGTGATATTATTACACTGCAGAAATCCCAACCCCCCTGGCCCTGTACCATGAATCATCCATAACATGTGATATTATTAAACTGCAGACATCCCGGCCCCTCCTGACCCTGTGCCATGTATCATCCATAACATGTGATATTATTACACTGCAGACATCCCGGCCCCTCCTGACCCTGTACCATGAATCATCCATAACATGTGATATTATTACACTGCAGACATCCTGACCCCTCCTGACCCTGTACCATATATCATTCGTAACATGTGATATTATTACACTGCAGACATCCCGGCCCCTCCTGACCCTGTACCATGTATCATCCATAACATTTGATATTATTACACTGCAGACATCCCGGACCCTCCTTACCCTGTACCATGTATCATCCATAACATGTGATATTATTACACTGCAGACATCCCGGCCCCTCCTGACCCTGTACCATGTATCATCTATAACATGTGATATTATTACACTGCAGACATCCTGACCCCTCCTGACCCTGTACCATGTATCATTCATAACATGTGATATTATTACACTGCAGACATCCTGGCCCCTCCTTACCCTGTACCATGTATCATCCATAACATGTGATATTATTTTACTGCAGACATCCTAGACACTTCTGACCATGTACCATGTATGATCCATAAGATGTGATATTATTACACTGCAGACATGCTGGCCCCTCCTAACCCTGTGCCTTGTATCATCCATAACATTTGATAATATTGCACTGCAGACATCCCGGCCCCTCCTGACCCTGTGCCATGTATCATCCATAACATGTGATATTATTACACTGCAGACATCCCGGCCCCTCCTGACCCTGTACCATGAATCATCCATAACATGTGATATTATTACACTGCAGACATCCTGACCCCTCCTGACCCTGTACCATGTATCATTCATAACATGTGATATTATTACACTGCAGACATCCCGGCCCCTCCTGACCCTGTACCATGTATCATCCATAACATGTGATATTATTACACTGCAGACATCCCGGCCCCTCCTTACCCTGTACCATGTATCATCCATAACATGTGATATTATTACACTGCAGACATCCCGGCCCCTCCTGACCCTGTACCATGTATCATCTATAACATGTGATATTATTACACTGCAGACATCCTGACCCCTCCTGACCCTGTACCATGTATCATTCATAACATGTGATATTATTACACTGCAGACATCCTGGCTCCTCCTGACCCTGTACCATGTATCATCCATAACATGTGATATTATTACACTGCAGAGATCCCGGCCCCTCCTGATCCTGTACCATGTATCATCCATAACATGTGATATTATTACACTGCAGACATCCCGGCCCTCCTGACCCAGTACCATGTATCATCCATAACATGTGATATTATTACACTGCAGACATCCCGGCCCCTCCTTACCCAGTACCATGTATCATCCAAAACATGTTATATTATTACACTGCAGACATCCCAGCTCCTCCTGACCCTGTACCATGTATCATCCATAACACGTGGATATCTATTACTAGTTTTATATGTTTCAAAAAACTTTTTGTTTAAAGAAGCTGCAGCCCTAAAGTTCCCCATCCAGGAGATCCTCAAAATGAAGAATAATGACCCTCTAATTAATTCCAGGCGCCAGATTCCCCTGATGCCGCAGCATGTCTGACCAGTGTCAGGAATTTCCTGGCATTCTCCATAATGTGACACTTTATCTCTTGGGCTAATAGACATTTATAATATTAGGAGATGTATAGAGGGAAAAGAAGCAAATAATTGATTCACTGTGATGTTTTTTATTTACAAATATAAATTAACCCAACATTATCCAAATCTTCTATAAAATCCCATCCCAAGTGTTTGTACATGTTTGTATCTCTCATCAACCAACTCTCACTGCCCTTATACTAATGGATATCAGTATCAGGCACCTTATCAATTACTATAATATAATAATATAAAATAGCTACTATAATACTGCCCCCTATGTACAAGAATATAACTACTATAATAGTGCCCCTATGTACAGGAATATAACTATTATAACACTGCCCCTATGTACAAGAATATAACTACTATAATACTGCCCCCTATGTACAAGAATATAACTACTATAATACTGCCCCCCTATGTACAAGGATATAACTACTATAATACTGCCCCCCTATGTACAAGGATATAACTACTATAATACTGCCCCCTATGTACAAGGATATAACTACTATAATACTGCCCCCTATGTACAGGAATATAACTACGATAATACTGCCCCCTATGTACAGGAATATAACTACGATAATACTGCCCCCTATGTACAAGAATATAACTACTATAATACTGCCCCTATGTACAAGACTATAACTACTATAATACTGCCCCTATGTACAAGAATATAACTACTATAATACTGCCCCTATGTACAAGAATATAACTACTATAATACTGCCCCCTATGTGCAAGAATATAACTACTATAATACTGCCCCCTATGTACAAGAATATAACTACTATAATACTGCCCCCTATGTACAGGAATATAACTACTATAATACTGCCCCCTATGTACAAGAATATAACTACTATAATACTGCCCCCTATGTACAAGAATATAACTATTATAATACTGCCCCCTATGTACAGGAATATAACTACTATAATACTGCCCCCTATGTACAAGAATATAACTACTATAATACTGCCCCCTTTGTACAAGAATATAACTACTATAATACTGCCCCCTATGTACAAGAATATAACTACTATAATACTGCCCCCCTATGTACAAGGATATAACTACTATAATACTGCCCCCCTATGTACAAGGATATAACTACTATAATACTGCCCCCCTATGTACAAGGATATAACTACTATAATACTGCCCCCTATGTACAAGGATATAACTACTATAATACTGCCCCCTATGTACAGGAATATAACTACGATAATACTGCCCCCTATGTACAGGAATATAACTACGATAATACTGCCCCCTATGTACAAGAATATAACTACTATAATACTGCCCCTATGTACAAGACTATAACTACTATAATACTGCCCCCTATGTACAAGAATATAACTACTATAATACTGCCCCCTATGTACAAGAATATAACTATTATAATACTGCCCCTATGTACAAGAATATAACTACTATAATACTGCCCCTATGTACAAGAATATAACTACTATAATACTGCCCCCTATGTGCAAGAATATAACTACTATAATACTGCCCCCTATGTACAAGAATATAACTACTATAATACTGCCCCCTATGTACAGGAATATAACTACTATAATACTGCCCCCTATGTACAAGAATATAACTACTATAATACTGCCCCCTATGTGCAAGAATATAACTACTATAATACTGCCCCCTATGTACAGGAATATAACTACTATAATACTACCCCCTATGTACAGGAATATAACTACTATAATACTGCCCCCTATGTACAAGAATATAACTACTATAATACTGCCCCCTTTGTACAAGAATATAACTACTATAATACTGCCCCTATGTACAAGAATATAACTACTATAATACTGCCCCCGAGTGTACAAGAGTAATTATAATACTTCTTATACTTTCACCCTCTGTTACATTTCTTACTCCCCTCACACACTGATTACATAATAACACTGATGTATGTGAATACGTCAGATGTCGTTGCGTTTCTCAGATAATTGCGGGTGACGAGGACACGGATTTTGTGTGTGTTTCTTATTATGTGCAGGATGTGGACTATTATAACCATCCTCCTGGTTTCTATATCTCCCGACACCTTCACACAGGGAATGTTCCAGAATAATTAGGGGATTTTTGCTTTTAATCAATGTTTTGTGATTCATGAAGTGGTCGGCCCCGGAGCCCTACAGCTGGATCATACCAAATATAATTCAAAAAGGGGAAGGGTTTTATTTCCATTTCTGAATTTGACATCACAGTTTCGTAGGTTTCGCTGCGAGTGATCGCAGACTCCCTGTAAAGTGTGAGCTCCATGCGATTCACTATTCTGTAGATATTTTTAAACCTTGACCTTTCTCTTTATTCCAGGGGGAAGAAGACAAAGAATTTCCAAATTTACATTTTCTGTCCTGCTGTGGTTCAATCTGTACCACAAATGTACTTGAATCTCCCTGGGGCAACCCCTTTAATGTCTGTAGTATGAGTCCCTAGGTAATAGATGGGGAGCCCTTGTTGTTACAGCCGTATTCAGGGAAGAAACTGAGGACATGTTGTTTGAATAAACAACTCACGGTTCTTTATTCAAACCATTGCAGGCAACGTGCCAAACAATCTTGTTACAGATGCCGGATTGTTGGAGATTCTGGATTACTGGAGTGGTCATGGAGAGTGATCCTCATGAGTAGATTCACCAGCCTGGTTGTACGTGCAGGCTGGGAGGGAGCTGTGTCCAGGTATAGAAGCTGCAGCTTTGTCCTGGGTGTTCTGTGTGTGGCACTGGAGGTGTGTCACACTATCTCTCTGGTCACTGACAGTCTGTGCTCTATATTGAGAGTTGAGGCCTAGGAGCTTCTCATGTGGTGAGATCTGGGCCTCAAGAGGTGTCTCTTGTATGAGACCTAGGTTCTAAGAGGCCTTGCCCCTTCCTGTCAGGGGTTTTGTTATTCCCTAGTCAGTGGTGCCTCACTCTCCAATCACACTCCAGTTTATAGATTGGACTACAATTGGATGACAGTAAATCAAAACACATACCCTGTTGACCCTTGCTGTACAGGCAGGGTCTATCACTGCTAATTACCTTAAAATGACTGTATTACCCTAAAAGTGAGTTGATCAGACTCCTCTAGATGGATCCTACAGGTAGAGGGCCTTATTCGCAAGCACTCCCTTGCCTATACGTCGGCAGGGGTGTTGCAAATGTAAAAGTACTATACAGAAAGCCTCCTAGGGAAATTCTAGCACCCCTCAAATAGTACGGCCTAGTGTAACATACTATAAAATAATCAGAGGTAAGGACAGAGGTAAGATCAGGGGTAAAAACAGAAGTAAGGACACAGGCAAGGACAGTGGTAAGGACATAAGTAACTTGACTAGGGGCTGGGCTAGTGTGGTGGGTGGTACAGAAAGTGAGCACGGCTTAAATACAGGCTTCAGCCTTCACTCACCCTCTCTTCTGGGTCGTGTTTCCTGTTGGTCGGCATGTCTGATGACCCTGTCCGCCAGAGACTTTGAGGGGTCTGCCTGGCTGCAAGCTCTCCTGGACGAGGCTTCTCCTGAGGACCCTTTGATGCCGCCACCCACCCCACAGCAGCAGCGCAGATCCAGTAGGCTATCGCTGTCGCCTAGCCGCCTTTCCCCATGTTGCAAGGCGTCTCCCACTTCCGCTCCCTGCAGTTCAGCCCACGGCAGCAGCACACGCTTCCCTTGTGCACGCTGCTGTCATTCACGCCCCACCCACCAGCACTCGGAGGAAGTGTTCGGCTGCAGCAGCCGCTCGCCTCCAGCCCCCTGTTCCGTTCATCGACTCCTCCCTACAGAAAGTGTCCACGCCGGGTGGGAATAGGGTTACCGCAGCCTTTGGTCCCCAGTCCCCTGTCCTCGAGCCCCTCCTCTACACACAGTGCCTCAGTCCCATTAACCAGCCACCTGTACCAATGGTTAGTGGCGGTGCCTGCGGCACCATCATACATGATTTTCCCCCGCCACTCTACACCCCTTCGGTTGACTATAGTGGGCCCAATGTGGCCCCTCTTGGGGCGGAGCTAGCGCTGCTTTCCTCCGGGAAGTTGGTGGTGCCTTCCCTGCTGGTGGGCCCCATGCTGTCTGGGGACCTGGGCCCCGGCTTCCTTGTGCCCAATGACACCTCCCGTTCTTCCTCAGTCCTCTCCAGGGGGAGCTCCTGGCGCAGTAGCAGATCAGGTGCCTTTAGGCGACGCACTGCCTCCTGATCTCCATCCATTGCTCCAGGGATAGGCAGGGCTCCTTCTCTTCTATGTGTTCTGGAGCTTTTGTCTCCTCCAATGCCTTGCCAGCAGTCATCTCTCTTATTGTCGCCACTGCAGTCAGTAGAGTTGGCGCTCTAATTGGGTGAGCTCATTCGATGTTTACCCCTATGTTCCAATTTTTAGTCTTACCTATTTTTGTGGGTTGTCAAGGAACAATTATATTGATATTTGGTTCCTGGTTTCCATGGATTCAGCAACGGTGGACAAGGAGCACCATTTTGAACGGGGGGGTGGAAAGAAATCCCAGGGTGGCAAAGACCTTCCATAATTGGGTTCAAGCCTTTGCTGTGCTGGGTTATGTGATCTGGATAAGTTCCCTGACAAATACCCGCAATTGTTTGTGTATTTAGATATGATTTTTAGCGCTTTTCGCTCCCACTGTGGGTCTGCGTGGTGGAGGTATGACAAGGAGTTCAAGAGGAGACTTGGAGGGGGCCCCTTGTCCGGGTTCACTTTGGACCGTGATGGAGGCAAGCTGGTCCCACTCGTGAGGTCATCGGTTGACCCATCCACGTGGACAGCGTACAGTATGGTGGGAATGGTGTGGGTTCGCAGAGGAGCAGACGTTCGGTGATCCCAACCAGATTTTGACAGTAACGCTGTAGTATTTGGATAGTTGTGCATGCAAGGGGCTTCGGGGTTGGTAGCGTAGCTTCTGTTAATGGGCTTGGCATTCTTTTTTTAGGTTATTTGGGTGGCAGGACATGACAAAATGCTTCTTTGTTTGTCAGGTTTTGAAGGGATGGAAAAAGGGATCCAGGCGGTGCGATTTCCACTGCCCGGTTTCTTTTTCTATTTTGAGTTGCTTATTGGCTTCCCTTCCTTCCATGTGCATGTATGCATTTGAGGACTTGTTGTTCTGTGCGGCTTTTCTTGTTGCATTTTTTGGAGCCCTGAGAGTGTCGGAACTGTTGGCGTTGAGCACTCCGCAACCCTGCGGGTTATTTCTTGAGGACTTATCGATCTGGAGTAGTGGTTCTAAAACTGATGTATTGTGATGGGGTTGGTGGGTGTCCTTGCGTCCACTTGAGGGTAAGGCTTGCTCTGTGTCTGCAGTATCCACTTATGTAGCTAGCCAGGTTGGGGGGGGGGCGCAATTCCTGGCTCATAGGGACCCTTCTCCTCTGACTCAATACCAGTTTGCGTCAGTGTTTAGGAAGGCTCTGGAGGCTGTTGGGCTTCCCTTAGCTGAGTTCGGTACCCATTTCTATTGGATTGGGGCGGCGACCATGGCCAGTGAGTTGGGCTTGTCTGATGGCGATGTGCAGCGGATAGGGCACAGGCGTTCTAACTGTTTTGAAGGCTATGTCACCCTGATTTGCTTTTGTATTAATACTGTCTCTTTTTCAGGTCCTCGCCCGGTTGGGCGGAACATCGTGTTCAAGTTTGTCCGGGTGGAAGATCTATGATTTGGACATTTTTTGGAGTGGTCTCCAGGGTTTGTGCTGGTTGCAGGTTCTCCCAGAAGTCATGGTGATCAGTCGTCGTCCTCCAGTTCCTATGGTTCTGGTGATACATCTTGTTTGGCAACAACATCTGTCATGTTCGCCTCAGTGAGCTCATCGCATTGATACAGTTTGCTTCCTACTTTGGGCAATTGGTCTTGGTGTGGTCGGAAATCATTCCGAGGGCTGTGTGGCAAGGTGCTAGGGATGTGGCGGCTATTGAGAGAGGGCAGAGGCTCCTGAATACCCGGGTGTCTAGGTTTGTATGGGCCAGAGGTGGTGTTGTTATTCTCCATAGGCAATTGGAAGGAGACAACCGTTGTATATAAGAATATAACTACTATAATACTGCCCCTATGTACAAGAATATAACTACTATAATACTGCCCCTATGTACAAGAATATAACTACTTTAATACTGCCCCTATATACAAGAATATAACTACTATAATACTGCCCCCTATGTACAAGAATATAACTGCTATAATACTGCCCCCTATGTACAAGAATATAACTGCTATAATACTGCCCCCTATGTACAAGAATATAACTACTATAATACTGCCCCCTATGTACAAGAATATAACTACTATAATACTGCCCCCTATGTACAAGAATATAACTACTATAATACTGCTCCCTATGTACAAGAATATAACTACTATAATACTGCCCCTATGTACAAGAATATAAATACTATAATACTGCCCCTAGGTACAAGAATATAACTACTATAATACTGTCCTCTATGTACAAGAATATAACTACTATAATACTGCCCCCTATGTACAAGAATATAACTACTATAATACTGTCCCTATGTACAAGAGTATAACTACTATAATACTACCCCCAATGTACAAGAATATAACTACTATAATACTGCCCCCTATGTACAGGAATATAACTACTATAATACTGCCCCCTATGTACAAGAATATAACTACTATAATGCTGCCCCCTATGTACAAGAATATAACTACTATAATGCTGCCCCATATGTACAAGAATATAACTACTATAATACTGCCCCCTATGTACAAGAATATAACTACTATAATGCTGCCCCATATGTACAAGAATATAACTACTATAATACTGCCCCCTATGTACAAGAATATAACTACTATAATACTGCTCCCTATGTACAGGCATATAACTACTATAATACTGCCCCCTATGTACAAGAATATAACTACTATAATACTGCCCCCTATGTACAAGAATATAACTACTATAATACTGCCCTCTATGTACAAGAATATAACTACTATAATACTGCACCCTATGTACAAGAATATAACTACTATAATACTGCTCCCTATGTACAGGCATATAACTACTATAATACTGCCCCCTATGTACAAGAATATAACTACTATAATACTGCTCCCTATGTACAAGAATATAACTACTATAATACTGCCCCCTATGTACAAGAATATAACTACTATAATACTGCCCCCTATGTACAAGAATATAACTACTATAATACTGCCCCCTATGTACAAGAATATAACTACTATAATACTGTCCTCTATGTACAAGAATATAACTACTATAATACTGCCCCCTTTGTACAAGAATATAACTACTATAATACTGCCTCCTATGTAAAAGAATATAACTACTATAATACTGCCCCCTATGTACAAGAATATAACTACTATAATACTGCCCCCTATGTACAGGAATATAACTACTATAATACTGTCCCCTATGTACAAGAATATAACTACTATAATCCTGCCCCCTATGTACAGGAATATAACTACTATAATACCGCCCCCTATGTACAAGAATATAACTACTATAATACTGCCTCCTATGTACAAGAATATAACTACTATAATACTGCCCCCTATGTACAGGAATATAACTACTATAATACTGCCTCCTATGTACAAGAATATAACTACTATAATACTGCCCCCTATGTACAAGTATATAACTACTATAATACTGCCCCCTATGTACAAGAATATAACTACTATAATACTGCCTCCTATGTACAGGAATATAACTACTATAATACTGCCCCCTATGTACAAGTATATAACTACTATAATACTGCACATATGTACAAGAATATAACTACTATAATACTGCCCCTATGTACAAGAATATATCTACTATAATACTGCCCCCTATGTACACAAATATAACTACTATAGTACATAATATGCTATACTGCCCCCTACATATGTAATTATATGTTGCTATTCCCCTTTCCAGATAACAGTAAGTAGACTTATTGGAACACGGTTGTAGAATTTCCAGATTTTGACTCTTCGTTCTGCGGTTTTCTTCCTCATATATAATCTTGCTGTGAACATGAATATTTCAGCGACTTCTCTTTGCTGTCAGATTGGCAATCATAAGGTAGGAAGGTTAATCCTTCACCACAGGGGAACATTAAAACTTTCTGCTTATTGTCAGAACTTCTTGTCTTCCCGGCCATACTTCCCAGCTTGTGCGCTTAACCCCTTGGGCCCTGTAATCCACCAAAGAACCTGCTCCTTACGTAAGTGGTCAAGTCTTTGGGCGGAAGCCCAGAATATTCTCAGATGACTTTCATAGAATTTCATTGTTAATTAAAGGGGTCAGGACAGATTAGAGATTTGCACCATTATGTTGTCTAATGAGGAAAGGTGTTAGAATATCTCCCAAGGTCATCGCTTTTCTCCTGCTGGAGATTTGACCACAACATATTCTACAGTAGAATATTATTATTCACCTTTCTCATAGACGTGAAGGAGAACATAGAGCTGACTGTGAAAATTGCCAAAAAACAAATTATTCCTAATGACTGACGTAGCAGGTTGATGTTCCCTGGTGGATGGAAGGGTGGCGTAGATCGGAGACTTGGCCAATGTCGGAGGTACCATAGCATAGTAATGCTGGCTCAGCTTGGAGTCCACCAAAGAAGGAACAGCCAAGTCCAGAAGAAGCCAAGACTCCAGCTTAGCCGTTACAGCTGTGACAACAAGAAGTCTATAAGATACTGTTCAAAAACTGATGTCAACCTTAAAACAGCTGCTGCATGTCTCACTATCTACGGTCAGTTTTCTGCTGATAGGCCCCGGTGTTGTTTTTATTCAGATCCTCAAGGACTTCTTTGACCTCCAAACACAATTCAAGGGGAAAAAAAATAAGTTTAAAAAATTACTTAATGAAAACTGGGATTGATGTTGTGGAGCTTGGCGTGTCTGTATTTCCGTGTACTACACGTGTTTCTAAGAAAACGATGGTCTCATCATTGTTGAATGCTCTGCCTGAATTGCGCTCCTCTGGGGTTCCTAATGAGCTTGGCTTTACATCGATACAAAAACATCAAGATAACCTCACATTCTGAGTACGTAATTAGGTAATGCTATGTCGCTGTGTTTTCCAGATTATCTCTCGCACGATGTCCACTAAACAGAGACCTTGGTGAAGAACCAGGAGATACAGACTTTTTTGGGGCTCAACTACTAAGGGTCCAAATCGCGCACTTTCATAGGGTCTCCCGACGATTTCCGATTTGTGCCGAAATGCCCCAGGATTTTGGTGCATTGGCGCCGGCTTGCAGGTGACAGAAATCAGGGGCACTGCCCGATGGATTCGGAAAAACCTGTGGTATTTAAAAAAGAATTTGTGTCACAAGATCAGCACTTACATGCACCGGGACGAAGAAGGTGAACTCCGGCGGACTTCGGCGCAGCAGCGACACCTGGTGGATATTGGGCGCACGGACCTTAGTGAATCCCGGCAGAACCCGAATCCTTGACGGCGAACGCGCCTCTGGATTGCGACTGGATAGGTAAATTTGCCCCTTTGTGTCCATTTTGCATCTAATGAAACCTTGATTCTTTATTAGTTGATTGCATCATGACTTAAAAAACAGTTCATCAAGAAATGTGGCCAAGAAATAGTAGATTGTGGGCAGATTTAAAACTGATGGCATGCCACCAGAATCTTTACCTTCACCCCCAGTATGTTTGAAGACTGTCCTTGTGTCTGACTTGTCTCATTGGTACAAGCCTTGGGTAGTACAGAAGAAACCGGATTGTGACTATGGAAACAGGTGCCAATGGAAGTGTCAGAGAATGCTATTGATTGAGGAACTTCTAGGGACTCAACTGCTGGAGGGGCTTCTAGGAATTCAACTTTCATAAAATAAACAAATGGCGGAACATCTAAGAACTCAACTAAGGAATGAACTTCTGGGAACTAGACTGATTGAAGATCTTCAGCAAAATCAACCAATTAAGGAATCTATAGGAACTAAAGGAGGGCCTTTTAGGAACTTAACCAATAGAGAAACTTTCAAGAGTTTAACGAATGGAGAAATGTCCAGGAACTCAACTGCTGAAGGAACTTCTAGAAACTCAACTGATGGGGGAGCTTCTACAAACTCAAACAATGGAGGAAGCATTTTCAGTAATTAAACAAATGGCAGAACATTTAAGAATTAACTGTTGAAGGAGCTGCTACGGATTCAACAAATGGAGGAATCTATAGTCACCCAACCATTGAAAGAACCTCTAGGAACTGAAGCCATGGAGAAACTTCTCCACTATTCAGGGTGTGTAATCTATGACATTCCTTTTCATCTATGATACTCTTGTTGGTTCCAATAAAATGGACACAGATTGCTGGTGCTGGGATTTTATAAAAAAAAGAATGTGATCGGGTAAGAAAAGCCAAAGGTCTTTGCCGAGGAGGCTAAGAAGAACCAGGGAGGATCCAAGAGATAGATTGAAACAGTCCCTTGATCAAGATTGGTGAAGACAACAATAAAGGAACTAGGGTTTTTTTCCCCAAAAAACATTACATTGAAAACTGAAAATTTTTCACAAATTAGTATTTAATCATCTGACAGGACAGGACTGTAACACCCGTGACTTCTGGCCACTATCTCCAGTTGCTGCCTTCTTTAGCCTCTGGTGGCATCTCAGTTCCTTTGCTATCGAAGCCCTTTACTAACTAATTTACACACGGTGGATGTCTCAGAGTTAAAGGCCAGTATTCCCATTCAATACATGTCCCAGACCAATCCCTGACTGACCCTTATTACTAAAGGAAAATTCTACACAGGAAAGTGCCTGAGCATGGCGGTTCCTTACTTGCTATTTCCGGTTTGAGTGGTCGTGGCCTTTAGCACCCTGGTATTAGCTGTACCCTAACAGTTCTGGCGGCACAATAGGGCTCAATTACTAAGGGTCCGAACACCGCACTTTCGTCGGGTTTCCCGAATATTTCCATTTTGCGTCGAATTGCCCTGGGATTTTCCCGCACGCGATCGGATTTCGGTGCATCGGCGCCGGCTTGCACTTGACAGAAATCGGTCGGCGTGGTCGTCAGACAACCCAACGGATTCGGAAAAACCGCGGAATTTAAAAAATAATTTGTGTCGCAAGATCAAACACTCACATGCACGAGGAAGAAAAAGGTGAACTCCGGCGGACCTCAGCACAGCGACACTCGGGCACACGATGTTAGTGAATCGCGCCGGACCCGAATCCTCGATGGACAAAGTGGGATCGCGACAGGACAGGGTAAGTAAATCTGCCCCAATGAGTTCACTTTTATTATATGGCCGAAAGAAACAGGAAGAGTTCTGGATTCACCTCCATCACTTAATCCTCTCCTCATAGGGCGTTCTCCATAGGGTTAATAACTGTATCCCTTATCAGTCCCAGCCAAAAATGTGTCAAAGAAGTAGCAAATTTTGGCCTTGTCCTTATTATCTTGATGCTATTTTGGTAAAAAATTATATTTTTCTACAACTTTTTGCAGCTAATTTTTCATTACACGATCCTCTGAGGGTCGGACTAAACGATTTGAGGTTGATTATCGTCCCCGGAGACAAATTTACCAATTAACAACAAGTATTTTCTTTTTTTTTTTGCTAATAGCTCAGGACCACACACTGAAAATATGTGTGGGATTTTTTTTTTCTTCTAAATATGGTCCATGATGAGGCGGAGGCAACGCTTGACGAGTCTCAGAGGAAAACAGCTGCTTCAAACCGGAAAGGGAAATTTTCCTTGTCCGTCTTGTCCTCCACCACGTATGAATCAACACTTGTAAAGGAGAACCACAACTGATATTATGTAAGAAAGGTGATTAAAGGGGCGCTCCACCTGGAAGCTTCCATAGTCTGAGCAAGCAGAGTTGGATTTTACTGATGCTACATCCTGGAAACCATCAACAAGCTGCTTAAAATATGACAACCTGAGACTAAACATCTTATCAGGGCACGAAGACAAGAGCCTCAAAAATATATGATAACACAAATTATTCAAATAACATATCTTATATTAATTGATGTGTCAAATGAGTCTTCTAGTCCTTTGTTAACCTTTGTATTATAAGCCATGGGGGAGGGGTTATAGAAAAGGATGGCGTTAGTCTCCACAGCACAGGTGGCATTATACAGTAGTGTCCACAGCACAGGAGGCATTATATAGTGGTTTCTACAGGACAGGGGGCATTTTACAGTGGTGTCCACAAGACCACAGGCATTATACAGCGGTGTACACAGGACAGAAGGCATTATACAATAGTGTCCACAGGAGAGGAGGAATTATGCAGTGGTCTCCTCAGGACAGGAGGCATTATACAGCAGTGTACACAGCACAGGAGGCATTAGACAGTGGTTTCTACAGCACAGGAGGCATTATACAGTGGTATCCACAGGACAGGAGGCATTATACAGTAGTGTCAACAGGACAGGAGACATTATACAGGGGTGTCCACAGCACAGGAGGCATTATACAGTAGTGTCCACAGCACAGGAGGCATCATACAGGGGTGTTCACAGGACAGGAAACATTATGCTGTAATGCCCACAGAACAAGAGGCATTATACAGTGGTGTCCACAGAACAGGAAACATTATGCAGTAGTGTCCCAGCCTGCACCTTCTACCAGGCTGGTGAATCTACTCCTGAGGATCACTCTCCATGACCACTCCAGTAATCCAAAATCTCCAGCAATCCGGCATCTGTAACCAGATCGTTTGACACGTTGCCTCAGTCTGATCCCTGAATACAGCTATAACTGCAAGGGTGCCCCATCCATTACCCAGGGACACACACTACAGACACTAAGGGGTTGCCCCAAGGAGAACCAGTACAGCCTCTCCCTCTACATCATTTCTTGCACACACCACCTGCTGGAGACCTGCCAGGCTGAAGGACAGCCCTCCGGTCCCCATACCAAGCACTGTGACCTCAGCGTGCCTAGGCCGCAACCACCAGCCACTCCGGTATTCTGGGCCCCGGCTGTCTTCAGGCCCCAAGAAAAGCCTAGGCCCTGGTGGGGGATGTTGCAGTACTATGCACGAGTGGCTACCAATCAGTGTTAAGGCAATCTAGGACAAGGTCAGTAGGATCCAGCAATAGGCTAGTTTATGACAATTTGCAGAGTTTCCCTTTAAAGACTGTAGTCATTTTGTCCCATCAGTCCTTGGCTGTGTACATTATTCTAGGTAAAATCTCCATTTAGATAAAATAAGAGACAGGAGCATGGGGGGAGCGGGGGCGGGTGATCCTTTCCGTATGTTTAGAGAAAATCTTAGCACTGACCTTTTGTTGTGCCAAAACATAACAAGCGGGAATTCTGGAAAGATGATTTTTTTTTCAAATATTTTTTTTTCTAAAGGGCAAAAATGATGAGCATTTTCCGACGAGTGTGAAAATGAATGAAAAACAGTGATTTGGAAAAAGTCCGGAGACAATTAGACGGAAAGCAAATTATTTGTATGGAATGTCAGAAGATTCAGATGTCGGATGTGGAGAACATGGAGGGGCTTCACTGGACAAAATTAATAAAAACTTATGCAGTCTGTAATATGTGCAATGTCCTGTGTAGTGTGCAGTGTATACTATGTGCAGTGTCCTGTGTACTATGTGTAGGGGGGTGTACTATGTGCGGTGTGTACTATGTGCAGTGTCATGTGTATTGTGCAGTGAGTAATATGTGCAGTGTCCTGTGTACTATGTGCAGTGTGTACTATGTGCAGTGTCCTGTGTACTATGTGCAGTGTCCTGTGTACTATGTGTAGGGGGTGTACTATGTGCAGTGTCCTGTGCATTATGTGCATGGTGTACTATGTGCAGTGAGTAATATGTGCAGTGTCCTGTGTGCAGCGTGTACTATGTGCAGTGTGTACTATGTGCAGTGTGTACTATGTACAGTGAATAATATGTGCAGGGTCCTGTGTACTATGTGCAGTGTGTGTACTATTTGCAGGGTGTATACTATGTGCAGGGTGTGTACTATATGCAGTGTCCTGAGTACTATGTGCGGTGTCCTGTGTAATATGTACATGGTGTGTACCATTTTCAGTGTCCTGAGTACTATGTGCAGTGTGTGCTATGTGCAGTGTCCTGTGTACTATGTGCAGTGTGTACTATATGCAGTGTCCTGTGTACTATGGGCAGTGTGTGTACTATGTGCAGTGTCCTGTGTACTATGGGCACTGTGTGTACTATGTGCAGTGTGTGTACTATTGTACCCGGTTCTTCCCTTGGTTATAAATATGTTTTCATTTTTTAAATGGTCAAATTTTATACATTTCTAATTAAGTTTAATTTTCAAAAAAATACACACATTTTTAAAGAAATTCTCTTGAAATAAAAATTCCTGGTCAACAATTAGTTCTGTGAATCCAAGGTAGTCCACAGCATAAGTCTGAAACACAATACAGGAAAACAAAAGTCAGGGTAGAGTAAAACCACCATGGACCCCATACACCATATAGCACCTACAAGTCACTTCCTACATCTGGTATTAGAATCAGCTTCTTGGGGTATGGAGGATGTGTCCCTTCTGCTGCTTTCAATATGCAGTTTCAGGACCTTTGGAGGACCTTCAAAGGTTCCGAAGTAACTCTTGTGCACAGGTGTATTGAGAGCAGGAACAGATGTACAAGGATGTTATAGGTGAAAGCCCGTCTCGGTAGAACATTTGGTGGGTGGTTTGAGAGGCCATGGGCCATGGGCCCCGGGCTAACGACCAAACCATCTATATTGAAATCCACTACAGGCAGTCCCCTACTTAAGGACACCTGACTTACAGACGACCCCTAGTTACAGACGGACCCCTCTGCCCCCTGTGACCTCTGGTGAAGCTCTCTGGATGTTACTATAGTCCCAGACTGCAATGATCAGCTGTAAAGTGTCTGTAATGAAGCTTTATTAATAATCCTTGGTCCAATTGCAGCAAAAAAAAATTTAAATTTCAATTGTCACCTGGGCAAAAATATTTTTTGTCTGGATCTACCATTATAAAATATACAGTTTCAACTTACATACAAATTCAACTTAAGAACAAACCTACGGACCCTATCTTGTATGTAACCCGGGGACTGCCTGTATTGATAATAGTTCACTGAAATTCCTAGTGGTGGCCCTGTCAATAGTACCTGTGTCTTTAAGACAGCCAGTACTATTGATCACTGCTTTGAGGAACTGCTCTTCTAGGTACATGCAGGTGGTTATGGACAGAGGCCGGATAAATTAATCTGGTTGTGCCTGTTTTCTGTCTAATATTGTGCATAAAAAAATGTTGAATTGAAGACAACGCAACAATATTCAATAATCAAGTTCAAAACAATATTCTCTCTGCTTTCCTACACAGACAGCGCCCCCCTGGTCTATGGTGGTAGGGAATATTGCAGCTGCTTTGTGGCCCCATTGAACTTGCTACAATGTTACATAAATTGGCATCGTGTAGGGACAGGAAGAAGCTATTTACCAGGTGGGGGAAGATCTGTACAAATACAGAGAGGGCAATGGATCATCTGGACTTACAGAACCAGAAACACGAGCAACATATCCCTTACATCAAAATACTGAACTCCAATACAACCCGACTCCAATAATCACATCAGTCACCAATCTACATCAGAAATCTGACATCACATAGCAATTACTCACCAGCGCAGAACAAGGCAAATTAACTAACAATTGCCACTAATGACACAAATTACTAATCACATAATAATGAGATTTCACATAACTGCAGACTATCTCAACAAAAACCACAATCACAAACCAAATACTAATACACAGTCTCATCCAAATTCTTAGGGGACAGTACATAGGGGGCAGTATTATAGTAGTTATATTCTTATAGTAGTTATATTCTTGTACATAGGGGGCAGTATTATAGTAGTTATATTCTTGTACATAGGGGGCAGTATTATAGTAGTTATATTATTGTACATAGGGGGCAGTATTATAGTAGTTATATTCTTGTACATAGAGGGCAGTATTATAGTAGTTATATTCTTGTACATAGGGGGCAGTATTATACTAGTTATATTCTTGTACATAGGGGGCATTATTATAGTAGTTATATTCTTGTGCATAGGGGGCAGTATTATAGTAGTTATATTCTTGTACATAGGGGCAGTATTATAGTAGTTATATTATTGTACATAGGGGGCAGTATTATAGTAGTTATATTATTGTACATAGGGGGCAGTATTATAGTAGTTATATTCTTGTACATAGGGGGCAGTATTATAGTAGTTATATTCTTGTACATAGAGGGCCGTATTATAGTAGTTATATTCTTGTACATAGGGGGCAGTATTATACTAGTTATATTCTTGTACATAGGGGGCAGTATTATAGTAGTTATATTCTTGTACATAGGGGGCATTATTATAGTAGTTATATTCTTGTGCATAGGGGGCAGTATTATAGTAGTTATATTCTTGTACATAGGGGCAGTATTATAGTAGTTATATTATTGTACAAAGGGGGCAGTATTATAGTAGTTATATTCTTGTACATAGGGGTCAGTATTATAGCAGTTATATTCTTGTACATAGGGGGCAGTATTATAGTAGTTATATTCTTGTACATAGGGGTCAATATTATAGCAGTTATATTCTTGTACATAGGGGGCAGTATTATAGTAGTTATATTATTGTACAAAGGGGGCAGTATTATAGTAGTTATATTCTTGTACATAGGGGTCAGTATTATAGCAGTTATATTCTTGTACATAGGGGGCAGTATTATAGTAGTTATATTCTTGTACATAGGGGGCAGTATTATAGTAGTTATATTCTTGTACATAGGGGCAGTATTATAGTAGTTATATTCCTGTACATAGGAGCAGTATTATAGTAGTTATATTCTTGTACATAGGGGGCAATTTGTATTAGTATAAAACAAACATAAATACAGAAATACTTTTCCATCAAATAAATCAACATTAATGGTCAATAATTATAAATCATACATGTTCATAAAAATAAAATTTAGATTAACTGTAACTTAAAAGTCCATTTTGGCTAAAAAAAAAAAAAAGATATATATATATAACAGATACAATCACATATTACAATCAGTCTAGATGGATATTCCTCCAGAGTCTTATATTCTGGCCCTTTTTCTTGACCTCTAATGACCGGATCCACCTGAGCTCGGACATTATGAGGCTTATGGCTTTATCATGGTGGAATGGCTCTCTATGGATGGACACTCTGGTTCTCATGTGCCAGTGATAGTATTTAATGACTTGAATAACTATGTACATGGTCTCCGGATTGATGTTACTTACATTAGATCTTATACCATAAAGGATTTCTGGGTACTGAATGGACTGTAGTGATGGTATCTTTAGCTTGGTGGATATGTCACTCCAGATATTACGTCCACCCCAGCACTCAGATATAAAGTGGACCATAGTCTCCTCCTGCTGACACCCGAGGGGACACATGCGATCTGCCACACTTAGGAATTTTAGATTTCCCCTGACAAACAGTTTCCCCTGTAATGACAGCCAGGCGATGTCACAGAACTTGGGGGGCAGCCTCCGACCATTCAAGAACCTCAAACTGTCCTTTAGGCTGGTGGTTGGACAGTCTGGGAGTGCTAGCTGTAAACAATAGAAAGTCCTACAGACTCTGGAGTATAGATCTTTCCTGATCTTACTCTCAATAAAACCCTTGTCTATCCCCCATTTCTTCAGACACCTTATCCCATACTCCAGATACTGGGGGAGGAAGCCAGGAGTCCATCGGCCCCTCTTGAGACTGCCGCCTCGCATCCAGGATTCTGCAGAAGGCAATATCCAGTCCCTGACACTACTTACCCACAGGAGACCATTGTTTGAGTCCAAGTTACCAAAATTAACTTTCAGAAATATGGAGTCAAAGAAGACCCTTGGATTTAACATATCCAGCCCACCCTCTCTCCTCTGCAGGTAGGTGATCCCTCTTTTTACTGGGTTCAACCTGTTCCCCCATAAAAGCTGGAAGAACAGGCTAAAGAGCCTAGCGGAGAAAGATTCCGGCAAAGGAAAGACGACAGAGACGTAGAGGAAGACAGGGACCAGGTAAGTCTTCATCAGAGTAACCCTTTCTCTATAGGTCAGCCTCCAGTTCTTCCATCGCTGAACCTTTACATTTCCGGTATCCAACTTCTCTTCCCAATTTAGTTTGGCATTATCTTCCCTCCCAAATTTAACCCCAAGGATCTTAATATGGGTGGAGGCCTTGGCGAATTGTGGTAGATCAAAGCCAGGAGCAGTATCCAATGTCCAGAAAGCTTGACTCTTCTCAAGGTTGACCAGAGACCCGGAGGCCTCTGAGTAACTTCTGATGGCTGCAGACAACATCTCCACCTCACGAGGTTCAGATATCACCACAGTCACATCATCTGCGTAGGCAACAACATTCAGGGGCAAGCACTGGGGTACCGGCACCCCCTGAAATTCACACCGTTGCAGTGATCTCAGGAACGGATCGATAGCAAACACATACAGCAGTGGACTCAGAGGACAACCTTGTCGCACCCCTGCCTCTACCCTGAAATTGTCCCCCTGCCAACCATTGATCAGAGGAAAGCTCTTCGCCTCTCTGTACAAAGTTCTCAGCCAATCTATAAATTGTCCCGGAATACCGTACTTTGACAAAGTGGCCCATAGATAATTGTGATCAACCCTGTCAAAGGCTTTAGCCTGGTCCAGACCTACAACATATCTCCCACACCTCAGAGCTTTACATCTCTAAAACATCTCTCTTATGGAGATGACTGCTCCAGAGATGTTCCGCCCTTTTACTGTGCCGTACTGAGAGCCTGCCAACAGTGCCGGGGACAAACAGACTAATCTAGAGAATAGAATTTTTGCCAACATTTTTCTGTCAACATTCAAGAGGGCGATCGGCCTCCAGTTCTTGATGTCACTAGGCTCTTTCCCTTTGGACAGCAGAATCAATGATGAGACCCTCATGGATGGAGGCATCAGGTGATTTTCTAGACAATTTCTGTAAACATCCACGAGGATTGGAGCTAAGAGATCTCTGAACTTCTTATAAAATTCTGCTGTTATACCATCAGGACCTGGTGCCTTCTTCAGATTTAACTTATCAATGGCCACTTTTATCTCCTCCACCGTTATTTCTGCTGTCAAAGGAGAAAAGTCCAATTCTCTAGTATCAGGGCCTGGAGTTGCCTCCAAGAATTGGGCCACTTTTTCCTTATCCAAAGCTTTCTTCTGAAACAAGTCAGTATAGTAAGATCTCACCACTCCCAGGATTCCCTCCCGAGACTCGTGTAAAACACCCTGGGAGTCAGTGAGAACTGCGATCAGTTTTTTCTCCACACGCTCCCGGCAATTCTCAAATGGATCCGGTGCCCCTTGGGTTCCATAGTCCCTTTCCACTACCAGGGAGGTGTACCTACTGTACTGATACTGCCTTATCTCAGATTTCAGCCGGTCAATCCTTTGTTGGTCATCCCCACCCGCCGAATAGAGTGACTCCAATTCTTTACGCAGTCTCAGATACTGGCTGTACTTATTTCTCCCCTTCTTAATTGACAGTCTCTGTAAGAGGGACCGGATCTCCTCCTTGACGTCCTCCCACCAGTCGGCCATGTTGTCATAAAAATCCACTCTGTCAAGTTGGTTCTGGAAAAAATAGTGCAAGTATTCCTTGACAGAATTGTCATCTAATAGACTAGAATTTAGTCTCCATAGCCCTCTACCAACATCAGGATACTTAGAGGCACCCAAACAAAAGTATAAAGCTGAGTGATCAGATTATGGGACAGTTCTTTCCCTTCTTTCTCCGATGGTTTCCGTAGGACTCACCAGAGCAAGATCTATCCTACTGCTGCGTCCTGCACATGTGTAGGTGAACTTAGGACTCCTACCACCCTGTACATCGGACAGGCCAGACTGCTGAATTATACTGTTAAGGACCTTACAGTCCCTGGTAAGGGCCCTACCGTTCCTGTCCCTGGTGGTAGTGGTGGCATTAAAGTCCCCAGCCATGATGACTGGAACAGATGTGAACAGATAAGGCTTTACATCATTGAAAAGCTGAGTCCTTTCGGTCACTGTCTGTGGGCCATAGATGTTAATGAGCCGGAGTCTTCTGCCTCTGATGGTGACCTCTAACAGCAGGCACCGTCCCATCGATACCTCGGTGAGTCTGTGGACGGTGACATCATGGTTGTTAAACAAGATGGAGACTCCGGCATAAGGCTCCACAGCCAGCGACCAAAAGGAAGGACCAGACTGCCAATCTCTCTCCGCCTCTCGCAGGAGACCCAAGGTGTTTAAACGGGTCTCCTGCAAGAAATATACATCGGCCTCAAGATACTTCAGGTGGTCATATACAACATGTCTGGTCCTTCTAGCCCTAATGCTATTCACATTACTGGTGATCACAGAAAGATGGAAGCCTGCCATCAGGAGAAGAAATAGAAAGACCATCCCCATCATCATAGATCAGAGTCAGAGTTGTCTACCTGACTACTAATCTCCATATCCCATACAGACTGAGACTCGGCATGAAGGGGTTTCCTTTTTGTGGGAGGATCCCCCCTGGGTCGTCATCATACTCCTCCATCATGAGTTTCAGCTCTCTCTCAATCTCCTCCTCCCCATCTGACTCAGACAGTACGCTGTACCTATTAGTGGTTACGGTAACATCAGCCTGACTCTGTACTTTCATTTTAGAGGGTTTTTGGACAGTGGTCCATGCAGTCTCAGGTTTTCTGGTGCTCCTGTCCTTTTTCCTCTTTTTAACAGCACTATTATTTCCCCCGGTGGCAGGTGCTGAGGCAGGGGATGGGACAGGCGCTGGCTGCTCTGCAGGCTGCTCCACTACCTCCATGTCTCCCTCAGTGTTATCTGTGTCTGGGTGGTCCGGGGCACTACCACCTATGTCTGGGGTCTCTGGCACTGTACACACTGACCCTGACAATAGGGCCTCCTCCTCCTGCTCCTCATCTGGTACATCTGCCCCTTCCATCAGGTCTTCATCGGGGAGGTCCCTACAGATGTTGTGCCAGGCTTTAGGACAGTCCCTTTGGGGGTGACCAATCTGACCACAAAGGTTGCACCTTATGGTCTGGCAGTTGGCACTCACATGGCTGAGGTCTCCGCACAGGGTGCACTTCACTGTGGTGCAGTTACTCGCCATGTGACCTGATCTCCCACACCTAAAGCATAACCTGGGCTGACCAAAATAAAAGCATACACCCTTCTCTCTACCAATAAAGAAGGAGTTGGGGAGGTGATGGGTGATGTTCTGGTGTTGATGTAATTTAACCAGGACCCTCTAACCCCGGTCCAGATTCCATCCTCATCCCTGGTCTTGGTCATGTCTGACATGAGGGTACAATGTCTCTTGAGCCATATGATGATATCTTGAGGTGGGACAGACTCGTTCCAGAACATTATTGTGACAATCGCTGTATCTGGTTTGGAGATGGGAATGAAACTGAACTTGTTCCACCCCTCAGTATCTCTGTACCGGGGACATTGAGCCCAGAACCGGTCCAGATTAGACATCAGCTTAAAACTTATATCATACCCCTGTCTGTCAGGCAGATTAATCACTGCCAGGATGTCTGCTGGCTGGAAACCCATCTGGGTGCACAACATGTCCCTGACCACATGCCTCCTGTCAGGCAGATCCTCCTTAGCCCCCTTATGCCTAAACCTGACAACATTCCTCCTCTTGAAGGCCTGGCCGGTGTAATGGGGACTGGAGGAGAAAAATGGGGAACCACGACTCCACGCATTCCCTGATGTCTGACCCCTGTCCTGTTGTGGGGGATTATATACTTGTACATAAGGGGCAGTATTAAAGTAATTATGTTCTTGTACATAGGGGGCAGCATTATAGTAGTTATATACTTGTACATAAGGGGCAGTATTAAAGTAATTATGTTCTTGTACATAGGGGGCAGTATTATAGTAGTTATATTCCTGTACATAGGGGGCAGTATTATAGTAGTTATATTCTTGTACATAGGGGGCAGTATTATAGTAGTTATATTCTTGTACATAGGGGCAGTATTATAGTAGTTATATTCTTGTACATAGGGGGCAGTATTATAGTAGTTATATTCTTGTACATAGGGGGCAGTATTATAGTAGTTATATTCTTGTACATAGGGGGCGGTATTATAGTAGTTATATTCTTGTACATAGGGGGCACTATTATAGTAGTTATATTCTTGTACATAGGGGGCAGTATTATAGTAGTTATATTCTTGTACATAGGGGCAGTATTATAGTAGTTTTATTATTGTACATAGGGGGCAGTATTATAGTAGTTATATTCTTGTATATAGGGGGCAGTATTATAGTAGTTATATTCTTGTACATAGGGGGCAGTATTATAATAGTTATATTCTTGTACATAGGGGCAGTATTATAGTAGTTATATCCTTGTGATGCAGAATCGCTGATGAATGATGTGCATTATATATGTATGAGATGTAGATTGGGGCTTCTCCTAGTTTCTAATCACATAATTGCCTCTCACTTGTTGATATCCCTCATGTCCGCGGGCAGTGAAGTCCATGAAAGGGAACAGTAGATTATGAGGATTTAATCGCAGTAACAGTGGAAGGCGTCCAGATACATTTGATCTTCTCCCAGCGTTTTCCATCTGCTTTCCCATGTAGAGTCGCTGATTATAGGAGGAGACCCTCGGGGAGCTGATATGCTGACGGCCAAAAGCCAAGCGCTATTATATAACAAGTTAAGATAGGAGTTGTAGTCATATTATGGTCATGTTGGGAGTTGTAGTGCTCTTCGCTATTTGAGATGGATGAGTGTTTGGCTCATGTTGTATTTCTCCAGCATTGCCAGGTCATTATTTCATTAACCCTGTAACACCCGGCCCACCTGCAGTGCCAGCAGGCAGCTCTGCCCTGTCTTGGAGGGATAATGATGATGGGCAGGAGAGTGGCAGACAATGCATCTGATGAGTGAGCGGATTACCCCGGCTCTGGCATCGTCTCCTTATAAATCTGATGGTGACTAATTGTTTTTTTTTTTTGCAAACTCTTATCTCGCCTTGAATCTGATAGTTGGTACCTGCCAAATCATGGGGTGACTCCAGATTTATGTGAGTGGGGATGGGCAGGACGCTCAATGCCCGGACACGAGCTGCCATTGTCTGGGAGCATTGAATGATATCACACCCATGGAAGACGCCCGTGTGTGGAGCCAGGCTCCAAGGTCTTGGATAATTTGGGAGGAGATTCGGAGGAGTTTACCGATATCTTTACATAATCCAGGAAAATCCTTCCAAATCATATTCCATCCTGGAGGCGAATGATAGTGAGTCACAGTGGTAAATAGCAACCAGTTCTGCCATCTACCGTGCACTGGTTTCCATCGGCATTGGAATAAGAGCCACCACCGATGACTTCCATCTATTCCTACACTTGATGGGCTGAAGAAACAGTCCTACAAATAAAATCTATCACAGCAGAGAGTTTGTGCAGTGTGTACTATGTGCAGTGTGTACTATGTGCAGTGTGTACTATGTGCGGTGCGTACTATGTGCGGTGCGTACTATGTGCATTGTGTACTATGTCGCAAGACAATGCACTTACATGCACCAGGAAGAAGAAGGTGAGCGGACCTGAGCAGAGAAGTGAAACATGCAGGATATCAAGCACACGATCTTAGTGAATTGACGCACGCAGCATCATACACGGACAATGCACTTTCAGGGAACTCTGTGGACGGGTAAGTAAATGTACCCCAATGTGAACGCAGACTGGGGGTCATTTACTAAAGGCCCGATTCGCGTTTTCCCCGACAAGTTACCCGAATATTTCCGATTTGCGCCGATTTCCCCTGAATTGCCCCGGGATTTTGCCACACGTGATCAGATTGTGGCGCATCGGCGCTGGCATGCACGCGACGGAAATCGAGGGGCGTGGCTGAATGTAAACCCGACAGATTCGGAAAAAACGCCGCATTTAAAAAAAGAAAAGTGTTGCGGAGCTTGCACTTACCTTCACTAGGAATAGGCCGGTGAACTTGAGTGCATTCCGATGCTCTTCAGCGCAGCAGCGCCACCTGGTGGAGCTCGGAACTGCCTTAATGAATCCCGGCCGGACCCGAATCCACCGCAGAGAACGCGCCGCTGGATCGTGAATGGACCGGGTAAGTAAATCTGCCCCATTGTGTTTTAGGCACATTTGTAAGGAGAATCTCCTCCCGGTTTAGACCTAAACGCTTGTGTCCGCTCAGTAGTAACGTGTTTTGTTGCTACTTATGTAATGCAGGAATCCATGGGATCCATGGGGACTGAGATCTGAGGAGTCTTCAGCACAGACAAGTCACATGTTGTTTTTTTAAATGCATTCTAACCAAAGCCCAACCCCTGGGATTACACAGAGGATTCTGTCAGGGTGCAAGGTAAGTTATAACGCACAATTATATTGTAATGCAAATGCCTAGAAAAGGCAGTGTAATGGGCTTCTGTAACCCGTCTGTAGTGAAAATCAGGTTGCTGGTGACAGGTTCCCTTTAGAAAATCTTTATTGTTTAAACATCAGTTGGGGATTAAAATTTGAGAACTTAACTTCATGAAAGAATGTGCAAAGTCCGACAGAAAACTGGTGCAAGGATCTTAGTAAATGTGCCCCAGTATCCCCTCAAGATCAGACTACACAGGGGATGGTTGTAGTCTGTTACTGTGGTGCATACGAGAAACTGAACATGACCAGTGATGGATTATTGGATAATGACATCCATGAATTTAGGATTTATGGATGTTAAATCGTGAGCTTTATCCTATTTGTTCTGAGCCCCTTTTCTCCACCTGTTGGACATCGATGTCCTGAAACACATGGAAAGTTTTATGAATCTTCAGACAAGGAAGATGAATGCGATGAGGAACCATCAGCAGCCTCTGACCTGCAGACTATTCATCCTTGTGTGTAAGTGATCCTCCGCTCTGGGTCATGTGTAGGTCCCAGCATAGTAGTCTGACACTTGTGGGGCCAGGAGCATGGACCATCTATGACCCTGGGGTCCCCCAACACGTGTTCATCTTATTGCTCCGCAGGTGGAAACACACAGTGCAAGCAGCGGTCATTAGTCTCCAATTATCAGGACAGTAGAAGCCGTGAGCTCCCCCCACATGGATGTGATTTATCCGGGAAACACGTCACTAGATTTGTAACACGTTTCACTGCATTTTACCTTCACAGAATCCAGAAAATGGGGCTTATTTACTAAGGGTCCCAGGGAGACATTTCCGTCAGGTTTTCCGACTTTTCGGGGATCGTGCCGCCGGTAAAGAGATTTAGAAGGGGATTGTGTCGCATGCGATCGGATTTTGGTGCATCAGCGCCGGCTTTCATGCGACAGGAATCGACTAATTCGGACTGAGCACGGGATTTCACTTAAAAATTGTGTCGCATCCAATGCACTTACATGCACCAGGAAGAAGAAGGTGAACTCCGGCGGACCTGAGCGAGGAGCGACACATGCAGGATATCGGGCGCAGCAGCAGAGTTCCTTCTCGTCGGACACTCCGGATTAGGGAACGCACAGGACAGCGTAAGTTAATCTGCCCCAATATGTTTGAAGGACGTCTAATTGTTATTAAAACCACTTAAGGATGGAGGATTTTTTCTGTCATTTCAATTTTAACATCTTCATTTTTCCGTGTACAGAGCTGTGTGAGGGCTTATTTTGTGCGTAACAAATTTTACTTCTCCATCGCATTATTATTCCATGCCGTGTACTGGGAAGCTGGAAAAAAATTCCAAATAACAACTCTGCTTTATTTTTTGGTTCGGTGCGATCGTGGTGATACCAAATTTATAGGTTTTATTTGTATTTCTTTTCAAAATTTAAACAAATGTGTACAAAAAAAGAAAAAAAATTTCGCCAACTTCTGACGCTAATAACTTTTTCATACTTTGGTGCACTGGCTGTGTGATGTGTAATTTTTTGCGAAATGAGACATCGTTTTCATTGCTAACATTTTGAGATCTTTGCGACAGTTTGGTAATATATGAGCCACTGGCTCATTGTAACAAATCTTCAGAAACCAGACAGCCTCGGGTCTGATGAAGACCCAAGGCTGTCATGGCAACCGATCGGCACCCCCAGTGACATTCCGGGGAGCGACGGTCTGATCCAGGTACAATGGCATCAGGTATCAGGCATCACACTGGGACTCATTTACTAAGGGTTCCATGGCCGCACTTTTGTTGGGTTTCCTGAATTTTTCCATTTTGCGCCGAATTCCGCCAAGGTTTTGGCGCACGCAATCGGATTTTGGCGCAATCTTTCAGCACTGGCTTTCACGCGACAGAAATATGGGGGGGGGGGGGCGTCGCCGTTGGACAACCCCACGGATTCAGAAAAACTGTGGAATTTAAAAAATGAAAATTGTTGCAAGATCAAGCACTTATATGCACCGGGACGGAGCGGGTGAACTTGGACATTGGCGCAGCAGCGACACCTGCTGGATATCGGGCGCACGGACCATAGTGAATTCCGGCAGAACCCGAATACTCGTCGGAGAACACAGCTGGATCGCGTCTGGACCTGGTAAGTAAATGAGCCCCACTGTGTTTTTTTTTACTGGAGAATGTTCCTACAACCAGTATGTGCTCCCGGGGTCTTCTGCGGACCCCAGTCTATTCTGCAGCAGCTGTGCTGATATGTGTGACACAGGAAATATCTCATCTTCTCAGTTTCCCTCATATCTCAACGTTTTTTCAGGATCCCGGAAGATTTACACCCTCTCACACTTCACGTGCGCTACGAGCCACGGAAGGTGATAGAAGGAGCTGATCCCCTGACAGAAATTCTCAGAATAAGAGATACGGCCCCACAGGCCCCCTCAGTTACCGATCCACGCGTAAGTTTGGTCGCCGGTTTGTAAAATACACATGAAATATTTCCATGACATTCTTTATATGGGAATGATGGAAAAGTGAGCACTCAGGATAGTGGGAAGTGAAGCTGAAACTTTGTAGAAAGTTTGACCCGATCGGGAAGGGACGGCAACTAAAGAGTCTACTCCATGCAAGGAAATGAGACTGATAGTTGTGCACCCGTCCTTGTCGGTAGTGCTGTGGTGTAATGCTGTAAGCCCCGCACCAATTGCGCTAGTACCTGCGATTGTTCAGGTTGCAATGGTTGCAGGCTATAGTGAGCGCACGGATGCAGAGCAGGAACACCCCTTTCCACACCCCTCTATTTGGCGCAGAGGTGACGTAAAGGAGGAATTTCGTAGCTTGTGCCTCAGAAAAGTCCTGAGAAATTTCCCCCACTGCTACAATTTTGTCCTCACATTTGACAGTGCTTTGCTCACTTTTCCCCTTTCAGCTACAATTTTCTTTATTGCTCCTTCTACACGTCAGTCACATAACTGGGAAAACTCGTAGCGGATACATGGAAAAATCGAAACTGTGAGGAGGTAGAGAATCCCGGAACATTCTGCTCGGATGCCAGGTTCAGTAGCCTGGAGAGAAATGTCCCTTCCTCAGAAGTCAGGAGGTCGGCAGCTGGAGGCGGAAAATCGCCACCAATACATCGTCATGGGAGAAAGTGTTGAAACGTAGTTAGTAGCCGCAGATTCCAGAGGCGCAGCTGCGTGCAGACCCTCCGTGTGCAGACCCTCCGTGTGCCAGCTCACCATGCTACATGTCATGTACCTCTAGCCCAACGTCATGGTGTCCTGTGGCAATGGGACAGATTCAATCTGCAGTCACTTATTTACTATGTACAAAAATGTTCTTGTGGATACAATTCTATACGGAGTGTTGTCTCCATGGTAACAGACTACAAACAAATGCGTTGTAGTCAGACCCTGCAATCATGTGCTAATCTCTTAAACTGCTGATAGGAAACAGAGTTAGTAAAACCTCTCCATTAAATATCACTTCCTCAGTGTAATATGATTATTGGCAGTTATAATAAAGAGGTCAATAGAGTTACCTATGATTAAGTGTCAGATTTATTGTACAGATCATTAAAAAAATGCTTTTTACTTGCTTTAATGAAAATGATCCACAAAACAAGTTTTGAGTTCTACATGTCCTGTATGTTGCCCACACGTCACGGTTCACAGTCGGACTGTGCGCCACATTTATCCTGCAGAGTCTGATAGAAATGTGTTGCATGCCATGTTAAAAGCACACCAAAATAATTTGGTGCCCTCTGTCGGGCAGTGCAGGGGGTGCCAGATTCATGAAGAACATGCGACACAATTCATGAATCTGACGCCCACTACACAGGACACTGCACATAGTACACACTGCACTGTTTTTGATAAATGTGGGCCTGTATGTCTCCACCTGGTGGTCAGAGTGTATAGTTGATTGTATGTCCCCCAATGAGCCGAATGCAGTGGACACACATGCTCAGTCCCTCCAGACCTCTCTCTGCATAGCTATCATCTGCCCCTTGCAGGGCAGGCAGTAGAAATCACTATCTGATTTTCCTGTCAGGAGAGGAATATAGGAGTAAAGCTGAGAAGAGAAGAAGGTATAAGGAGCTATACATATCCAGACTAGAGATGAGCGAGCACTAAAATGCTCGGGTACTCGTTATTCGAGACGAACTTTTCCCGATGCTCGAGTGCTCGTCTCGAATAACGAACCCCATTGAAGTCAATGGGAGACTCGAGCATTTTTCAAGGGGACCAAGGCTCTGCACAGGGAAGCTTGGCCAAACACCTGGGAACCTCAGAAAAGGATGGAAACACCACGGAAATGGACAGGAAACAGCAGGGGCAGCATGCATGGATGCCTCTGAGGCTGCTTAATCGCACCATTATGCCAAAACTATGGGCAACAGCATGGCCATGACAGAGTGACAGAATGAAGCTAGATAGCATCTAAAACATGCAATAATTGACCCTGACACTATAGGGGACGGCATGCAGAGGCAGCGGCAGCAGGCTAGAGAGTGGCATGGCGACATACCCTAAATGGACTCAGGCTTCAAACCAATGGGTGGCAGAGAGGAACCAAAGGAGGTGAGCAAGAAGCGCTCAAATAATATCGGTACATGATAAAAGTTTGCCAGTATATTTTGTGGATTACACAGCAGGGTGGCGACAAAGTTAACATGGTAGCCATGAAAACAACCCAAAATTCTGCCTGACACAGCTCGTTTGATAAGGGGACCATGTATGGAGGCAGTGAACTAGTAGTAGATTAAAGGTTCTGCAGTTAAAACTATGTTAGTTGGATCTTGGCATGGAGTTGGCGCTCCGCTGCCAAGCGAGCTTTCGCCAATCCAAGCCCCTGTCTCTAGGCTACTCCCCAAACAGCACTTCTAAGAACCTTTTGTATAAGATCAAGTGTAGTAGCGTTCTTATAAGTTTAGGATATGGCGGGTGAGGGGAATGTAAACAGATGCGCAAGAAGCGCTGAAATAATATTGGTAAATGATAAAAGTTTATTAGTATATTTTGTGGATAACACAGCAGGGTGGCGACAAAGTTAACAACTTTGATGTGGAATCCATGAAAACAACCCAAATTTCTGCCTGACACACCTCGTTTGATAAAGGGACGATGTATGGAGGCAGCTATATGGACGACTTTTGGAGGTAGCAATGGAGACAACGTGTGGAGGCTGCTATGGAGACAATTTAATTTGGATAGTGCCTGTATGTGGCAGTCCCAAAAAATTTTCAAACCAGAGGAGCAGGTAGGTGGCCCTCCAGAAAAATAGAATAGATTGAGTGCCTGTATGTGGCAGTCCCAAAAAGTTTTCAAACCAGAGGAGCAGGTAGGTGGCCCTCCAGAAAAATTGAATAGATTGAGTGCCTGTATGTGGCAGTCCCAAAAAGTTTTCAAACCAGAGGAGCAGGTAGGTGGCCCTCCAGAAAAATTTAATAGATTGAGTGCCTGTATGTGGCAGTCCCAAAAAGTTTTCAAACCAGAGGAGCAGGTAGGTGGCCCTCCAGAAAAATTGAATAGATTGAGTGCCTGTATGTGGCAGTCCCGAAAAGTTTTCAAACCAGAGGAGCAGGTAGGTGGCCCTCCAGAAAAATGGAATCGATTGAGTGCCTGTATGTGGCAGTCCCAAAAAGTTTTCAAACCAGAGGAGCAGGTAGGTGGCCCTCCAGAAAAATAGAATAGATTGAGTGCCTGTATGTGGCAGTCCCAAAAAGTTTTCAAACCAGAGGAGCAGGTAGGTGGCCCTCCAGAAAAATGGAATCGATTGAGTGCCTGTATGTGGCAGTCCCAAAAAGTTTTCAAACCAGAGGAGCAGGTAGGTGGCCCTCCAGAAAAATAGAATAGATTGAGTGCCTGTATGTGGCACTCCCAAAAATTGTTTAAAACAGAGGAACGGGTCGGTGGCCCTCCAGAAAAATTGAATAGATTGAGTGCCTGTATGTGGCACTCCCAAAAATTGTTTAAAACAGAGGACCGGGTCGGTGGCCCTCCAGAAAAATTAAATGCATAAAGTACTATAGCAAGAGCCAGTGGGCCCTGTCAAAAAATAGCCAGTTTCCTCTGCTTTACTGTACAAAGAGGAGGAGAAGGAGGAAAATGAGGAGGAGGAGGAGTGGATCAATTATTCAGGTTGAGCTTCCTTCACCTGGTGGAGATTGGAAATTATGAGAAATCCAGGCTTTATTCATCTTAATAAGCGTCAGCCTGTCAGCGCTGTCAGTCGACAGGCGTGTACGCTTATCGGTGATGATGCCACCAGCTGCACTGAAAACCCGCTCGGACAAGATGCTAGCGGCAGGGCAGGCAAGAACCTCCAAGGCGTACAGCGCCAGTTCGTGCCACATGTCCAGCTTTGAAACCCAGTAGTTGTAGGGAGCTGTGTGATCATTTAGGGCGATGGTATGGTCAGCTACGTACTCCCTCACCATCTTTCTGTAAAGATCAGCCCTACTCTGCCGAGACTGGGGACAGGTGACAGTGTCTTGCTGGGGTGACATAAAGCTGGCAAAAGCCTTGTAAAGCGTACCCTTGCCAGTGCTGGACAAGCTGCCTGCTCGCCTACTCTCCCTCGCTACTTGTCCCGCAGAACTACGCACTCTGCCGCTAGCGCTGTCAGAAGGGAAATACTGTTTCAGCTTGTGCACCAGGGCCTGCTGGTATTCATGCATTTTCACACTCCTTTCCTCTGCGGGGATGAGAGTGGAAAGATTTTGCTTGTACCGTGGGTCCAGGAGAGTGAACACCCAGTAATCGGTGCTGGAATAAATTCTTTGAACGCGAGGGTCACGGGATAGGCAGCCTAGCATGAAATCTGCCATATGCGCCAGAGTACCAACGCGTAAGAATTCACTCCCCTCACTGGCCTGACTGTCCATTTCCTCCTCCTCCAACTCCTCCAACTCCTCTTCTTCTGCCCATACACGCTGAACAGTAAAGGACTCAACAATGGTCCCCTCTTGTGTCTCGCCAACATTCTCCTCCTCTTCCTCCTCATCCTCCTCCACCTCCACCTCCTCCGATATGCGCTGAGAAACAGACCTAAGGGTGCTTTGGCTATCAACAAGGGAATCTTCTTCCCCCGTCTCTTGTGACGAGCGCAAAGCTTCCGACTTCATGCTGATCAGAGAGTTTTTCAACAGGCCAAGCAGCGGGATGGTGAGGCTGATGATGGCGGCATCGCCACTGACCATCTGTGTTGACTCCTCAAAGTTACTCAGCACCTGACAGATATCAGACATCCACGTCCACTCCTCATTGTAGACTTGAGGAAGCTGACTGACCTGACTACCAGTTCTGGTGGAAGTTGACATCTGGCAGTCTACAATGGCTCGGCGCTGCTGGTAAACTCTGGATAACATGGTCAGTGTTGAATTCCACCTCGTGGGCACGTCGCACAACAGTCGGTGAGCGGGCAGTTGGAGGCGGCGCTGCGCTGCCCTGAGAGTGGCAGCATCTGTGCTGGACTTCCTGAAATGCGCACAGATGCGGCGCACCTTCGTGAGCAAATCTGACAGATTGGGGTATGTCTTGAGGAAACGCTGAACTATCAGATTTAACACATGGGCCAGGCATGGCACATGTGTCAGTCTGCCGAGTTGCAGAGCCGCCACCAGGTTACGGCCATTGTCACACACAACCATGCCTGGCTTCAGGTTCAGCGGTGCCAGCCACAGATCAGTCTGCGCCGTGATGCCCTGTAATAGCTCTTGGGCGGTGTGCCTTTTATCGCCTAGGCTCAGCAGTTTGAGCACCGCCTGCTGTCGCTTAGCAACGGCACTGCTGCTGTGCCTAGAGCTACCGACTGATGGCGCCGTGCCCACGGATGGTAGTTCGGAGGAGGAGGTGGAGGAGGGGTGGGAGGAGGAGGAGGCATAGTAGGCCTGAAACACCTGGACCGAGGTAGGCCCCGCAATCCTCAGCGTCGGCAGTATATGACCAGCCCCAGGGTCAGACTCGGTCCCAGTCTCCACCAAGTTAACCCAATGTGCCGTCAGCGATATATAGTGGCCCTGCCCGGCAGCACTCGTCCACGTGTCCGTGGTCAGGTGGACCTTGTCAGAAACGGCGTTGGTCAGGGCACGGGTGATGTTGTCTGACACGTGCTGGTGCAGGGCTGGGACGGCACATCGGGAAAAGTAGTGGCGGCTGGGGACCGAATACCGAGGGGCGGCCGCCGCCATGAGGTTGCGAAAGGCCTCGGTCTCTACTAGCCTATAGGGCAGCATCTCCAGGCTAAGCAATCTGGAGATGTGCACATTAAGGGCTTGGGCGTGCGGGTGGGTTGCACTATATTTGCGTTTCCGCTCCAGCGTCTGGGGTATGGAGAGCTGAACGCTGGTGGATGCTGTGGAGGATCGTGGAGGCGACGATGGGGTTTTTGTGGCAGGGTCCTGGGCAGGGGGCTGACTATCAGCTGACACAGGGGAAGGAGCAGTGGTGTGCACGGCCGGAGGTGAACGGGCTTGTTGCCACTGAGTGGGGTGTTTAGCATTCATATGCCTGCGCATACTGGTGGTAGTTAAGCTAGTAGTGGTGGAACCCCTGCTGAGCCTGGTTTGGCAAATGTTGCACACCACAGTCCGTCGGTCATCCGGTGTTTCCTTAAAGAACCTCCAGACTTCTGAAGATCTAGCCCTCGCCGCAAGAGCCCTCGCCACGGGAGCTTCACTAGTTGACACATTTGGCGCTGATGCACCAGCTCTGGCCCTGCCTCTCCGTCTGGCCCCACCACTGCCTCTTCCAACCTGTTCTGGTTGAGGACTCTCCTCCGTCTCAGAAGCACTGTGTTCACCCGGCCTCTCAACCCAGCTTGGGTCTGTCACCTCATCATCCTCCGATCCCTCAGTCTGCTCCCCCCTCGGACTTCCTGCCCTGACAACAACTTCCCCACTGTCTGACAACCGTGTCTCCTCATCGTCGGACACCTCTTTACACACTTCCACTACGTCAAGAAGGTCATCATCACCCACAGACTGTGACTGGTGGAAAACCTGGGCATCGGAAAATTGCTCAGCAGCAACCGGACAAGTGGTTTGTGACTGTGGGAAGGGTCCAGAAAACAGTTCCTCAGAGTATGCCGGTTCAAATGCCAAATTTTCCTGGGAGGGGGCAGACTGGGGGGGAGGAGGCTGAGGTGCAGGAGCTGGAGGAGTGGCGATTTCGGTGACATGGGTGGACTGCGTGGAAGACTGACTGGTGGACAAATTGCTCGAAGCATTGTCAGCAATCCACGACATCACCTGTTCGCACTGTTCTGGCCTCAACAGTGCTCTACCACGAGTCCCAGTAACTTCAGACATGAACCTAGGGAGTGTAGCTCTGCGGCGTTCCCCTGCTCCCTCATAAGCAGGTGGTGTCTCACCCCGGCCAGGACCACGGCCTCTGACCCCTGCAGTAGTTGGACGCCCACGTCCCCGCCCTCGTCCTCTACCCCTAGCCCTCGGGTTAAACATTTTTAAAATGAGAGTTATAGCTTTAATTTTTTTTTTTTTTTTTGTGTTTTTGAGTTTTTAAAACCAAACAATGCTATCCTATTGCTATGGCTATTTTCTAGCCAAGTATGAAAGCACACTACTATGCCAGATGAGATGACACCGAGTTATTAAACAAAATAAACGTAAAATAAAAAAGGACAAATGGCAGACTGTGCCTAATTGAAATCCAACCCCTACTAAATTTTCCCACTTCGGTCTTTGCAATGGATATGTGCGTCACTAAGCGCAAAACACAGCGGTCGCAAGTCTCACTACAAATTGCTGACAATTGGCTAGTAGATGCACTGCAGCAAGTACAGCCACCAGCAGATCAACCAGAAATCAAATATATAACGCTACTGTAGGCGTAAGCCGTTTGGATTCTCCTATGGCTATTTTCTAGCCAAGTATGAAAGCACACTACTATGCCAGATGAGATGACGCTGAGTTATTAAACAAAATAAACGTAAAATAAAAAAGGACAAATGGCAGACTGTGCCTAATTGAAATCCAACCCCTACTAAATTTTCCCACTTCGGTCTTTGCAATGGATATGTGCGTCACTAAGCGCAAAACACAGCGGTCGCAAGTCTCACTACAAATTGCTGACAATTGGCTAGTAGATGCACTGCAGCAAGTACAGCCACCAGCAGATCAACCAGAAATCAAATATATAACGCTACTGTAGGCGTAAGCCGTTTGGATTCTCCTATGGCTATTTTCTAGCCAAGTATGAAAGCACACTACTATGCCAGATGAGATGACGCTGAGTTATTAAACAAAATAAACGTAAAATAAAAAAGGACAAATGGCAGACTGTGCCTAATTGAAATCCAACCCCTACTAAATTTTCCCACTTCGGTCTTTGCAATGGATATGTGCGTCACTAAGCGCAAAACACAGCGGTCGCAAGTCTCACTACAAATTGCTCAGAATTGGCTAGTACATGCACTGCAGCAAGTACAGCCACCAGCAGATCAACCAGAAATCAAATATATAACGCTACTGTAGGCGTAAGCCGTTTGGATTCTCCTATGGCTATTTTCTAGCCAAGTATGAAAGCACACTACTATGCCAGATGAGATGACGCTGAGTTATTAAACAAAATAAACGTAAAATAAAAAAGGACAAATGGCAGACTGTGCCTAATTGAAATCCAACCCCTACTAAATTTTCCCACTTTGGTGTTTGAGGTGGATATGTGTGCCACTAAGAGCTAAACACAACGGTAGCAAGTCCCCCTGCTAATTCCTCACAAAATGGTACTAGATGCAAATAAAAAAAAAAAAAAGTAGAACGTTATTGTAGCCCTAAGAAGGGCTGTTGGGTTCTTGGAGAATCACTCCTGCCTAACAGTAAGCTAATAGAACACCCTAACGCTTTCCCTGACCAGCAGCAGCTCTCTCCCTAGCGGCATCCAGACACAGAATGATCCGAGCAGCGCGGGCAGCGGCTAGTCTATCCCAGGGTCACCTGATCTGGCCAGCCAACCACTGCTATCGACGTGTAAGGGTACCACGTCATGCTGGGTGGAGTGCAGAGTCTCCTGGCTTGTGATTGGCTCTGTTTCTGGCCGCCAAAAAGCAAAACGGCGGGAGCTGCCATTTTCTCAGGCGGGCGAAGTATTCGTCCGAGCAACGAGCAGTTTCGAGTACGCTAATGCTCGAACGAGCATCAAGCTCGGACGAGTATGTTCGCTCATCTCTAATCCAGACCCCTCCTCTAGCATTTTCCAGAGGTAGAAGGAAACTGATTCTATCCTGAGCCCTTCACCTAGAAGCTGCCATAAGAAGAAGGGGAATGATTCTATCCAGAACCTTTCCCTAGCATCTTCCTGAGAGGAAAGGAGATTGATTCTATCCACAGCTATTCCCCACCATCTTCCGGAGGGAGAAGGTGACTGATTCATTTGAGAGCCATCCCCTAGCAGGAGCCTGGAGGGAAAAAGACTGATTTTTTTTCCAGAGACCTCCCCTAATAGCTGCCAGAGGAAGAAGGAGAGTGACTCTATCCATAACCCTCTATCAGCAAGTGCCAGAGGGGATAGGAGACTGATTTTATCCAGGGCAATCCCCCAGCATCTTCCATAGGGAGGAGAATGATTCTGCATAGAGCCATCCCCCATCACGTGCCAGAGGAAATAAGGAGACTGGTTCTAAACAAATCCCTCCCCCAGAAACTTTCAGAGTGAGAAAGAGACCGACTCAGTCCAGAGATCTCTGATAACCTGATCCAGAGGGAGAAGAATTATTATTATATCCAGAGCCCTCCTCCAGCAGATTCCTATCTGGGCGTGAGATGGATTTTATCCAGAAAACTTCCCCATAAGCTGCCAGAGGCCTTAATATATATATATATTCCAAATCACAAGTTCAGGGACAAGGAATTGATACTCTGATTTATCAAAATTGTCTGAAAGTAAAACTCTTCTAGTTGCTCATGGAAACCAATCAGAGCTCAGCTTTCATTTTCTCAAAGTGGTTTATAACATGAAAGCTGAGAACTGATTGGTTCCCATGAGAAACTACAACAGTTTAATTAAATGAGGCCCAATGGCGCTCATTTTCTAAGGGTTCGTCGGAGGCATTTTTGTCGGGTTTTACGACGATTTCTATTGTGCGCTGAATTGCCCTGGGATTTTGGCGCACGTTATCAGATTTTGCCGCATCCTCGCCGGCTTGCACACTACAGAAGTTGGGGGGCGGACAACCCAACGGATTCTGACAAATTGCGGAATGTAAAAAGGATTTGTGTTGCAAGATCAGCACTCACATGCACAGGGAAGAAGCAGGTGAACTCGTGGCGGACCTCGGCGCAGCAGCGACACCTGCAGGAACTCGGGGGCGCACGATCTTAGTGAATCGTGATGGATCGCGGCGGGACCGGCTAAGTAAATCTGCCCCATTGTGTTCAATATTTCTGACCCCTATTACTACAGTCTGGTCAATCACTTTAGGTAATATTTATAGTGGATTATCCCTTTAAGTGAAACCTTGTATCACCTCATCATAATGTAGCTGAGATACAGAGCGACCTTACCCTGGGCAGCGCCCCAGCTGCTGGCAGTGCCATCTGTTGTGTCTTTCTCCCGCTCCCTGCCCTTCAGTCTGGACTATTCCTGACTTTGCACAATGTATCATTTCAACACTGAAAACTGAAAACCAGTCCAGATTCTCGTTCTCGCCCTCTCTGCCTCCTCAATGAGACCACAGCCGATGCCACCCGATAACACAAGGACTGGCACGGAGAGGTCTGCGTCTCCATCATACAAGACACAACAGCCGTGAGATGGAGGGCACGGAGGAGAAGGGGCGGTGGGAGACATTCCTGAAGCTTGTTTATCTGAACGTCTGACCGGAGACCAGACAGCCCCCCCCCCCCCATGATGGCAAAGCCTTCCAAAAGATAGGGTTCAACGCCATTTCACGGCTGCCAACCCAAGATCAACTGTAATTCACAAATGAATGGACCTGGGAAGCAGGAGTCTAAGTGTACAATCCCTTTAAGTCCCTTCTCATAAGGGCCCATCCAGGGATCTTTAATTTATAGTCTATAGATTGCTGTGGACCGTGTAAAATAAGGAAATTCTCCTGAGAAAACTGGATGACCCCTAAATTATGACAGGGGCTGAAAACTGACCCCTTTGGGGTTCTCTAAATGGAACAACAAGGAGCCTACTGCTACTGGCTCTGCCATCGGATCGCTGCATGGAGCCCAAACAACTCTTTAGGTTGCTCTATGCTGTGCTCTGCGGTGCTCCACAGCCCCTCCCCTCTACTGCAAGTAAAAGCTGTAGCAGGATTCTAATTAAAGGGAACCTGTCACCATATTTTTCACACAAACAGCTAATGGCAGGTTTCCATAGAGGCCTATTGACTAACTGACATGCTTCTTTTAGCTAAAAGTTGTTTAGCTCAGATCCCCATATAATAGTGATGTGTTGTTTGCAAACGCGCCGGCTCTAAGTGCTCTGATGGCTGCCTTAATCCCGCCCCTAACTGGCTCACCACACCCCCTTTACATACAATCAGGTTAAAAGTGGTGTGGAGTGGGGTGACTGGCTGGACTGCGGCTCTCTATTATACATGTAATAGGGAGTGGTTCAGGAGCCAGAGTAGCCGGCACTTCTTAGTGAGCAGACACTAATGAGCCAGCTCACTAAGAAGAGGTGTGATTCCAGGGATAGCTGTAGCGAGTTGAGGTGGGTGTGGTCTCCTTGGGATGACATCATCACAGGTCCTTTAGCCTCCTTGGGCTGAATCCAGCAGCTCATCCCTTGCTTAGCATTCATCAATAATGTCATGCGATCAAGGTGACATCATCACAGGTCCTTTAGCCTCTTAACATTAGCAAACTGTACCCCGTGCATATATCTGATCAATGCAGGCTGCTGTTATTTAATTGATTAGACATATGCATGGGGTACAGTTTTCCAATGTTAATAGGCTAAAGAACTTGTGATGATGTCAGCCCGTGGAGGCCACACCTCCCTCGACATGCTATAGATTATGATGGGAAGTCTGGCTCTTCTTAGCGAACTGGATCATTAGGCTCTTCTCACTATGAAGAGCCAACTCTTCTGGCTCCTGAATGGCTCCCTATGTAACATATAAAACTAAGTGTGTGTGTATATGTATGTGTGGGTGTGTATGTATGTATGTATGTGTGTATGTATGTATGTGTGTGTGCATATGTACGTATATGTATGTATGTGTGTATGTATGTGTGTGTATGGATGTATGTATGTGTGTATATGTATATGTATGTGTGTGTGTGTGTATGTATGTATGTATGTCCGCTAAAGGAATCACACCGTCACCACATTTTGCACATCCTCTCTCTGTGGCTCAGGGAATGTCATAGACTCAGGTTTGAGATAAAATTCTCAACCCATTGTTTCCAAAATCCACTTATTATCTACCATATACGGGAGCCATTGTCTGTTGCTGCTGCTGTGGCATCGGGGAGCTGAGCCGTGATTGGTTGCTATTTTGCCACAGGTCATTAATATGAGCTCTGAGCTGTGATTGGTTACTATAGGCAATGAGTATAAGATGCTTATGTGTGAGGTAAGATGGTTAGAGATACAAAGATAGGGGGAAATTTATCAGAAATGGTTGAGATAAAACTGTCCCATTTGCCCATGGAAACCAATCAGAGCTCAGCCAGGGGTAACTATAACAGCTCTGCTCTCAGACACTTCTGATAAATCCACCCAAAGTGACAGTCAGAGACAGAAAGAGACAGTCAGTGCCAGAGAAGGTCAGAGACAGATAGACACAGACAAACAGATAGACAGAGAGCGATAGAGAGACATGGGGGTCAGAGAGAGAGAGAGATACAAAATATTTTTTGTTAACCCATTCTATTTTGCTATAGCTATGAGCAGTTATTTACTATCTCTGGCACTGCCGAAGCTGACAGGTTCCCTTGAGATATAATTGTGGGAGATATACTCCTTTTCATGGTCACATGCCCGTTAACACTCAGGTCCCCAGATCTCATGTGTAATTAGGACAGTATTGGAGTCATCTATGATGGAGAACTTCCTCATCTGCTGAGGGCTGAGGCAAAAACACTCTCAGCTCTCGTCTTTATCTCTCCTCACTGATTTTATCTCTGTTTTGAGTAGTTTTTGAATGAGAGAATCTTTTTCCCCCATCAACAAGAGCGATAACATATCATCCATCCTTCAGGACGTGACCAGATCCCTGGTGGCTCCAAGACAGATCTGCAGCTCCTGAACCAAAACATGTCACAAGAGACTTATTATATTCCAGAAATAATGACTCCTGACATTGTACCGTATAGAAATATGTATAGATATACATCCCGCGATCAAAGAGCAGACACTGACATCATTATCCTCAACGACATCTGGAGGAACACAAGCAGCCAGACTAATAGTGCAGAGAGGAAAGAGTCCATGAGGGGCACAAACTCCCAACATCATTTCTACAGAATATAAATATAACCTGTCACAACATTCTCCATAGGGAAAAAGAAAACCATATAATTCAAACCACACTGAGCCCCGTGTAGAGGAAGGTAATGCTATAAGACCTCCCCCCATGTACAAGAATATAACTACTATAATACTACCCCCTATGTACAGGAATATAACTACTATAATACTGCCCCCTATGTACAAGAATATAACTACTATAATACTGCCCCCTATGTATAAGAATATAACTACTATAATACTGCCCCCTATGTATAAGAATATAACTACTATAATACTGCCCCCTATGTACAGGAATATAACTACTATAATACTGCCCCCTATGTACAAGAATATAACTACTGTAATACCGCCCCCTATGTACAAGAATATAACTACTATAATACTGCCCCCTATGTACAAGAATATAACTACTATAATACTGCCCCCTATGTACAAGAATATGACTACTATAATACTGCCTCCTATGTACATGGAATATAACTACTATAATACTGTCCCCTATGTACAAGAATATAACTACTATAATACTACCCCCTATGTACAGGAATATAACTACTATAATACTGCCTCCTATGTACAAGAATATAACTACTATAATACTGCTCCCTATGTACAAGAATATAACTACTATAATACTGCACCCTATGTACAAGAATATGACTACTATAATACTGCCTCCTATGTACAAGAATATAACTACTATAATACTGCCCCTATGTACAAGAATATAACTACTATAATACTGCCCCCTATGTACAAGAATATAACTACTATAATACTGCCCCCTATGTACATGGAATATAACTACTATAATACTGTCCCCTATGTACAATAATATAACTACTATAATACTGCCCCTATGTACAAGAATATAACTACTATAATACTGCCCCCTATGTACAATAATATAACTACTATAATACTGCCCCTATGTACAAGAATATAACTACTATAATACTGACCCTGTGTACAAGAATATAACTACTATAATACTGCCCCCTATGTACAAGACTATAACTACTATAATACTGCCCCCTATGTACAAGAATATGACTACTATAATACTGCCCACTATGTACAAGAATATGACTACTATAATACTGCCCCCTATGTACAAGAATATAACTACTATAATACTGCCCCCTATGTACAAGAATATGACTACTATAATACTGCCTCCTATGTACATGGAATATAACTACTATAATACTGGAGTCAGAGTCTACTGCAGATACATTTACCACTAGGCTTAAAGCACATATTGGGGCAGATTTACTTACCCGGTCCATTTGCGATCCAGCGGCGCATTCTCTGCGGTGGATTCGGGTCTTCCGGCTCTAACATCCACCAGGTGTCGCTGCTGCGCTGAAGTCCGCCGAGGTCCGCCGGAGTTCACGATCCACTGCTGGGTGCAGGTAAGCGCGTGTCCAGCTACACATTTTTTTTTCTAAATGCGGCGGTTTCTCCGAATTCGTCGGATTTTCGTTCGGCCACACCCCCCGATTTCCGTCGCGTGCCGATGCGCCACAATCTGATCGTGTGCGCCAAAAACCTGGGGAAATTCAGGAAAAATCGGCGCAAATCGGAAATATTCGGGTAACACCTCAGGAAAACGCGAATTGGGCCCTTAGTAAATTACCCCCATTGTCTCCTCCAAGCTCCTAAGCTCCCCCTAGTGGTGCCGGCAGACAGGCATTAATAAGTCATGAAATTTACCCATAAAGGAAGCATTGAGCATTTCAATAGGAAATGCGAGGACTATTCCATGTATGTCTATCTTCTATCCTGTCCGGCTTCAGGGGTAGAGGACCCCTTGGACCACCGGGGATGATGACGTCAGCTGACACCTGGGACCGGAATCTAAGTGGTACCCTGTTTTCTCCACAGCCTGCCGCAAAGTGGCTTGAACTTGCTGCGGCGTGGTACCACCAGGTCGTTCCACAGGTGCAACTTTGTCCACGGTTGCAGCCAAGGCAAAATACAAAGATGTTGAGCAGAATCATAAGCGGGGACAGGCAGGAGGTCCGGACGGACAGCACGGGATCAGAGTCGGCGGAGTGTAGTCGGGAACGGGAATCTCTGAAAGCTGGCGGGGACGCATGGCGGTCTGGCTAGGAGACGGGGATGCGTGCACCGGACCGCCGAAGCCAGCGTGGGATGACGGAAAGGTGAGAGCAGTGGCGGGGTTCTGGGGGCACAAATAGGAGCACGCGTGACATATCCTTCTATCCTTCTATCCTTCCTTCCTTCTTTCTTTCTTTGTTTGTAATAAAGTCCAAAGTTCTGGAGCTTTTTTGATTAAACAATAATGAATGTGACTGGATGGTTATACGGATACCGGCTGCTGGCGCTCCGTCCTCATCATCTGGATATAATATTTCATCTGGTTGACATTGGCTTGGAACAAACCAACAAGTTTAGTTTTCTCAAAATTATCAGTATAATAAGTTAGGAAAGAAGCGGAGGGTTTGTCCCCATTTTTTTTTTTTTTTTTTTTTTAAATATTTTTTATTGAATTTTTCAACATAACAAAAGAAAAACATACCGGGTTATGACCCGAAGGCCATCTTACAATCATGGCAACAAATGATCACGGTCGTATTACATCTAGATATACAAATCAAACTTATTCTTGCTAGATATTAGTGTTCATTTGTTTCAATCCCCTCAATACCCCATTTTGGACCTCCTGATATTGGCCAAGGGGGGTCTAGCGGGATTTCAGGAGTTATGACGGTACATTTTCCCCATTCTGCTATAAAAAACACATGAAAACTAGTGTTGTTAATACTTAACATAACATTTGTTCATTTAGTAACATTTTAGTAAACATTTAAATGTAATATTTTACATATAACCAGGCCTGAAGCTTGTGTTAGATTCCTAATTATTCTAGGTAATATGGGCTCTGTATCCACTTGTCCCATTGTGTTTGAAAAGCTTTTAGTTTATTTGTTTGAACTGCTAAGTTCCCAGCAATCAGTGCACCAAAAGGGGAGACACGGGCGATGGGCAGAGTCTCCCTACTGTACCCTCCCAACATCAGAGTCACTGCTTTAATACTCTGTGCTGCAGGAGCTCCTGCACCTCGTGACCCCACAGCTTTTCTGAATACTTCTTATAGAACCTGCAATGTGGTTGTTGCATCTTCTGGAAGCCCCCAGAGCCTGATATGACATCCCACCCACTGTCCAGAAAACGTGAAATCCTCTGTGTCCTGGTGTTCCTGGAGGTTATTGTTCCCCTGTATAATCCATAACCTGCTCTGCTCCCCTCCCCGTCTCTCACTTGGGCCTGTAATTTACTTTGCAGAAGAATTTTCCACATGAAACTCCTTGCATTTTTGCAGGGGAAGGGCGATCATTTATCTGGACATTCCTTGTCATGCAAAAATCCAATTCGTTCAAAATTCCGGGCCCACATGAAGGAAAAGCAACGATCTGCGTCCAAAAGTCGGGTAATTTCCATAAAATGTCAAACAGCGATCCTGCTGCTGGCGGTGGCGTCCAGCTGCTCCTGTTTAGTCACAGTGCGGGATAAAGCTGCATTTACATAACAGATTCCCGGCGGAGCGTCATCCCCACAGCTCCTGCCTGCTGACGCCTTCCAGGGCCTGAGAAGACCCGCAGAGTCACCTCAGCGCCCGTTCACACCTCACCACAAAAAAAACTGCGGGGAGAGTTTTCAGATCTTTTGCAACTTCTTTGGAAGATCTGTATTTGCTGTCAGTGGATGGCAACATAGGGGGGTCATTTATCATTGGTTTTCCTGGGCTTTTTTGGAGTTAAAAAAAAGTATCAAAAAAGCGACATTGATTTTTCACTGCTAAAAAGTCTCCCAGGGCTATTTCCGCCATTTCTTAATAACATGTAGGCAGATAGTCGTTGGGTAGAATAGCCAGGTACGGCCCCTTTAAAGGAAACCTACCATCTCAGATCTGCCTATTAAGGTAGATCCGATGGCAAGTTGCTCTCATAAACGCCATTGTAGCCCCTTTTAGGGCTAATCTTTCACTGCCCAATAAGTTTGTATATGTTTTATTGTGAAAGAGGCTACTGGGGTGTGGAGTAGCTGGAGCTGAAGCTACACGATGCGGCTACTCCACGCCCCAGTAGCCTCTTTCGATCCTCCTACTATGTCATCTTCAGCGTGCAGCTCCTGGTAGCACTTGTCCGCGCTCTGCATAGACTTTCTATGCAGAGCCAGCAGCTGTGCATACTCAGCTCCGGAGTCGGAGCTACTGCGCATGCGTGGCTTTGGAACCCAGCATGTGCAGCCGCCAGCTCAAGCCCCTGACAAGTGTGCACAGGAGCTGTGCGCTGAAGACATAGTAGGAGGATTGAAGGAGGCTACTGGGGCATGGAGTAGCCACGCCATGTAGCTTCAGCTCCTGCCACGCCCCAGTAGCCTCTTTCACTAATATTACTAATTCACTAATTATTATTGCACGTCAGAGCAATAAATCATTTACAAACTTTTTGGGCAGTGAATAAATGCAATGGCATTTATTAGAGGAACCTGCCACCGGATCTACCTTAAATCCACCACCGAGATGGTAGGTTTCCTTTAAGTGTAGTGACAAATTATCCTGGTCAGGATGTACGTGATGGTGGGCTTTGGCTGGTAGGCCTGGGAGGGGTCTAGGACACAAAAAGTAGACTGTTGGTGATACTTACCCCTCTGGAAAATCTTCCCACCCTCCCTGGTGGCGAAATGTAAATGGGTTTGTTCCTACATTCCCTTTAAATAGGCCGCATTCAGGTGCACAGATTTAAGTCTTGTTAGGTCTTATTGCTCTCCTTTTTTTGTCTGTGCGACTTTTTGTGCGACTTTTCGCAGTTTGAGACTTTTTAGGTGCAGAATGAAGCATCGCACCAGCACCAGCCACATCCAGGATGTAATACAGTGACCGGATTTATCTTTGTAGCCCAGATGTTTGTTCAACTTGTAAGACTTTTGGGCTCTGAAATTGTCCCATTCTTGCACCTAATAAGTCCCAAAACAGAGCACAGACCCAGACTTACTTTTGGGAGCTACTATTTGGGACTAAAAAGTCACACACCACAAAAAGTCGCAAAAGTGAAACTAAAAGGAAACTCATCACATGTATCAGAAAAGGGAAAACACTTAATGATTGCAATGATTAAGTAGCCAACTTCAGGAAACTTGAGAAGGCGGAGTCCCAAAAATAGACCTAGAACTGTCCCAAGGAACCAACTAATGATGATTAACCTCCATTGTCTCCATTCAAGGCCTGAAATCCTGTTCTGACCTGGTTTTGTAGACAGAGGTTTGATACATTGTAACAGACCCTCAGCTGCAGGAGCAAGGAGTAGATTTTAATCTCTGAATAGAAGCAGTAAAAGTTTCCAGTAATTAGTGGCCAGGAGGAGACGAGCAAATATTTCCAAATTCACTTTGGGTCCGATTCCACCCAGTCACTGTCAGATCTCATTTGAGTGATAAAGTGGTCTGGTTGCCCCAAAATGTTCTACATGAGGTTCACACTTTTCAAGCTCTCCAAAGCTAAGACGCCATCTAAAATCTGGGAAAAGGTAGAATACCAGGATTCCAAGCACAGCGAACAGGACCTGAAGCTTACACATGCAAAGTCCTAGATCCTGGTCATCTGTGGGTCAGCAGGCTGGAGAAGATTACCAGTTCCTGCTCCTCACATCCGGGCACTGGAGTTCTTCACCGACCTGGAGGGAAGACTTTCCTAGTCAGAGGATGACACTAGGTCACATATAAAGCCCTGGTCCTCCTGTGTAAGGTCCTCAAGCCCTTCTCCATCACAGGTCTGAGTTTTCACACTCCCTGGACGGTTTATCAAAATGGTTTATCGAAGTCATCCTACTTACCCATAACTCTCCACTTCACAGGAAGGTGGACAACAAATGCCACACATGTTGCAGGAAATTTCATGGAATAAGCCCTGCCCTAATCCCAACCTCTAGTGTCTCTGCTGGGCATATTTAGCTTGATGGCCACCCTGTCTTCCTGTTCATCAATGTCTTCGATTCTGTTGCAGCTGTTGGTGGACGGGCACATTGATGTCATCACATGGCAAAGGCAGAATGGTGGAGCTGGAAGCCGGTAGCACCCTGCTGTATCATTACACACACTGCTTCCCTCTGAATCCAGGATGGTTTGGATGATAACCCCTCTGAGGTCCTCAGTCAACAGCAACAGTCCTTAGAAGGTTCAGGAGTCGTCCTTAGCAGTCCCCGACCACTACCTGGGGTCCTAGATCTCTGACCTCAGAAAGGAGCCTTGATCTTTACCCGTTTATGGAAGTTTCATTGAATCTTGGTCATATCCCAATCTTCAGTTTGCCATAAGCCCAATTTGAAGGGAAAATTTGTAAAAAATATAGTTCAAGCCAAATCCACTTGTTCACAGCAGCAGTTTTCACACATGTCATTGGCCATGTGATCCCCTCTTCTAGTCCAGATGGGAGCATAGACAGAGGGAAACAGTGGATGTGCTGGTGGGAATAACATCCAGGACTGCTCCATCCATGAGGGGAGTTCAGTCTATTGCGTCAGGCAACAACAACTGCAGTGTCAGGATTTGGGCTGTGTGGATCCACTGGACCACCACGGGAGGTGGTAGTAGCTGACAACTGGGACCTGAGTCTAAGTGGCACCTGGTCTTCACAAGAGCCCGCCGCAAAGCAGGATGAACTTGCTGCGGCACGATACCACCAGGTCGTTCCACAGGTGCGACTAGCTTCACATGAAGTCTTTTTCCTAGGACCGCAAATTCAGGCTCCTAAACCACTGAACCCGGTGCGTGTGTCATCCGTATGTTATCCGTTTTGGTGGATCCGTTGGCTAAAATGATGTTGTTGGCTTCTTGCCTCTATGTAAACTTGGTCATGTGATGATTTGCTGGGCATGTGTGTTATATCTAAGCAACAGAATGAAAAAAAATCGGTCCACAAAAACGGATCGAACTAAAAGCCTCTAAACGTTAGACCCATAGACTTCATTGGGAAGGAACTAGACGCAAACTCACCAAAAAATAGGAAAAGAAGGATTCCATTATAGAACATAGAAGCCTAATTCATCCGCAGACACAGGTGCATAAAAAATGTTTGAGTGAAAGGAGAATTAAGAGGGATCCTGGACAATATGAAGTTTGCTTAGTGTCTCCCTGCTGGGAACAGAAGGATTATTGATAATTGCTGTGGAAATGTGTAATGGTTCAGTTTTCCTACAGCGCCCCCAGAGGGGATAGAAAGTATTACATCGTGTACATTCATATCAGTGAGTTCTCTGTGTAACACAGAACAGGACAGGTCCTCTGCTGTGGGACATGTGTTGTACATCCTGAAGCTGTAAACCTGACTTCTCTTAAAGGGACACAAACACTATTTTCCCTCATACATTTTATTCATTTGCACGCGGGAAGATGAACCCAACTTGCCCCCAATAAAACCCACCACCGCTGCCATTCTATACCTTCCACATCTGGCCGCACAGGACAGGACCAGAAGTTTTGCAGATGCGTCCAGGGCTGGGGTTTTCCTGCCGCTGGGGGGTTGTAAAGAGGCGACATCTGGAGCTGAGCGCAGAGAATGGAACGGACGGCTGAGGTCGCACGGAAACTCTGCCTCGCAAACAGGGTGTTGGTGATGTGAGAATGAGCCGCTGTGAGAGGCGCTGTCATCCGTCTGTCCCACACAAAAACAAGCATGAAAAGGGGATAAACAGCAGCGGGAGGGGTGCAGCATCCATCTGCCGGAGACGGACAGGTGTGAATCCTACATCTGCCCCCAAATTCTTTGTTTCCAGGATATGAGTAACATAAATATAAGCTGAAGAGCGCGGTGAGAGGTGCTGCGCGCTCATGTATCACTGCCACTAAGAATAGTCACCGCACTGACACGTGTTTCCATCTATTATACTAAGCTCGCCACTCATCGAGAGGGTGCATGGCCAAATGGGAGGAGCCAGACACCCAAAAATAGGTTTCTCACCCCCATTCAGTTCAGGAGGCTTAGAGATGTATTGGAAGATTGAGGGGCCCCATGGCAGACATCAGTTACCCAGAAGGAGGAAGACAAATGGTGTAGCCATAAGGGGTGCAGCCCCATCTGGACCTGATATCTAATAAGGTCCAAAATCATAAAAATACCCCATTATACTAGATTGGAAATAAAATTAGCTCTGGGGTCGAGGGGCTTTTATTGAACAACAAAATGGTGAGGGAAGTTGTAGCAGGAACTCTGCCCTACTGTGGATGGAGGAGCTGACTACACATAAGGTTTATTTGTAGTCTGTAACCAGGGAGACACCAAGGTCTGCTTAGGAGCTGACTACACATAAGGTTCCTTTTGTAACTTGTAACCAAGGAGACACAAAGTTCTGCTTCGGCACTGACTACAAATAAGGTTTGTTTGTAGTCTGTAACCAGGGAGACACCAAGTTCTGCTTGGGAGCTGACTACACATAAGGTTTGTTTGTAGTCTGTAACCAGGGAGACACCAAGGTGTGCTTAGGAGCTGACTACACATAAGGTTTGTTTGTAGTCTGTAACCAGGGAGACACCAAGGTGTGCTTAGGAGCTGACTACACATAAGGTTTGTTTGTAGTCTGTAACCAGGGAGACACCAAGGTGTGCTTAGGAGCTGACTACACATAAGGTTTGTTTGTAGTCTGTAACCAGGGAGACACCAAGGTGTGCTTAGGAGCTGACTACACATAAGGTTTGTTTGTAGTCTGTAACCAGGGAGACACAAAGATCTGCTTAGGCGCTGACTACACAATAGATGATCCATCAGACTACACATAAGGTTTGCCTATAGTCTGACAACATGGAGACACAAGAAGAGGGAAGATTGAGCAAGTATTACATATGAAGAAGCAGGTTTGTTTGTAGTCTGTTGCCAAGGAGACACAAAGCACTTCATAAAAGCTTACTACACAATGTATGGAGCATCAGACTACACATTTGTGTGCTGTTTGTAACCATAAGAATAGAGGAAGAGAGAAGAAGCCGCGAGCTCTGCACATAAATGTAGGATCAGACTACTCTTAAAGTTTTTTTTTGTAGTCTGTTACCATGGAGATATAAAGGTTCCATAGGAACTGATTACACAATGGACCATGCAAAAAGGTTTTTCCCATGGAGACTCAGGAATACAGAGAATTGCGCAGGTACTACACATTTCTTTGGCCAAAGGCAGCACAATCTACAGTAAGGTTGTTTCTAGTCTGATCACAACTGTGATCATCACAACTTCAGCATGAAAGTAAGAATAGAAGCCTTCTAGCAGTCTACCAAAAACAGCGCCATAAGTAGTATAGTGGTTGTGTTTGGTATTGCCGCTCAGGCAATTCGATGTCCATGTGATAATGTGACCTGATGACCCGTAGCACTCGGACCTCCACACCGAAAACCTATTCTAGTACAGGCAGTCCCTGGGTTACGTACAAGTTGGGTTCTAGAGGTTTGTTCTTAAGTTGAAATTGTATGTAAGTCGGAACTTTATATTTTATCATTTTAACCCCAGCCAAATTTTTTTTGGTCTCTGTGACAATTGGATTTTAAAAATGTTGGATCATCATAAGAACCAGGAGTAACAATAAAGCTTCATTACAGACACCTGTGATAACTGTTATAGCTGTTTATTGTATCCTAGGACTAAAGCACAAAGAATTACCAACACCCAGAGGTCTAGGTTCGTTTGTAACTAGGGGTCGTCTGTAAGTCGGGTGTTCTTAAGTAGGGGACCGCCTGTAGAGTCCCCCTTTACACTGGCTCCTTGTCAGGGTCTCGGCGCCAGGTTCTACTGGGTTTCTGCTCTGTATTATTTTGGGGAAGCGGACGGTTTATTCCGGCCCCGCTAGATGGATTGCAGTCACAGGTGTTTGGCCCCAGAATCTGGACAGGCAGCATTAGCAGGCAGTACATTTCAGAGAGAAAGGTCATTGCTTCTCATTTCACACATCAAATACAAATTACTGCAACAAAAAAAATAAAACAAAACCCCCAGAGGGCGCCCCCCCCCAAGCCCCCTGAGCAGAGCCGCGCTTCATGTGTGCTCTGGTTTTCAGCAAATGTATCAAATCTGATACATTGTTCTTCCAGCGGTGGAGAAACATCCGCCGTATCCATGGAATCATTGAATAACGACAAGTCCTGCAGCTTCTTATAGATCTTCTCCCGAGCTGCAAGACTCACTGATTAGTGATTGGTCGCTTCTGGCTGATCTGGAATGCACCACAATCGGTAGATTAATCGGGAAGAGTTTAAAGGGCTGTTCCCAATACAACAAATACATGTTCTGTGTCTATGAGGTGAAGTGTGGCAATTTTCCAATATACGTTCTGTATCAGTTCATCACGGTTATCTAGATCTCTGCTTGCTGTCATTTAATTCTAAGCCTTATAGTTTACTTACATAGTTTCCTCATAGTTTACTGTCCATGATCATGTGATCTGCACTGCTTGTTATATGTCCCTGGTCAAGTGATGTGACACAGATGCACGATTGCGTGACATGACATGATCAGGGATATAATGAGCCTTCTACCTGTGTGTCATCACATGACCAGGGATATAACGAGCCGTGCACCTGTGTAACATCACATGACCAAGGATATAATGAGCCGTGCACCTGTGTGACATCACATGACCAAGGATATAACAAGCAGTGCACCTGTGTGACATCACATGACCAGGGATATATAACGAGCCTTGCAACCTGTGTGACATCACATGACCAGGGATATAACAAGCCATGCACCTGTGTGACATCACATGACCAGGGATATAATGAGCCTTGCACCTGTGTGACATCACATGACCAGGGATATATACAAGCCGTGCACCTGGGGCCACCATCAGGCGAAGTTTAGTGCGACTGTGTTCAAGGAGCTCCAAGGAGGAGAAGGGGCCCTAAGTCACAGAAAACCCTCTCCATGTGCAGTGAACTCACTGTGTACACAGGGGTCGAAGATTATACTGCGGGGGCCCACAAAACTTCCAGTGGCGGTCCTGCGTGCACCTGTGTGACATCACATGACCAGGGATATATTAAGCCGTGCAACAGTGTGATATCACATGACAATGGGACAAGTATTATCCACAGGAAGTAAAGAATAAGGATTTCTGTTGAATGACAGCAAGCAGAGATCTAGAAAACCATGAAGAATTGATGCAGAAATTGTATAACCTTTCATTGCACTAGCAATAATATTTATTTGCTGAAGTGGAAACAGATTTAAAACCTAGAAAAACCCTTTCATTGTATAACATCTATATTAGGGAGTCAAATTCCTCAAAAATACAGATCTAAACCTCCAGCTTCACTTCACCCAATCAAATAGCTGCTTGATAAAAACCCTTCCACCTGCAGCCGTCACTAGGGGGAGCCCTGGTGCATCTTGTAAGGTGATTTATAATTAACGAGATATAGCTGAGATATTCATCTCATGTTATGTTATGTAGCTGGGGATCAGTAGTTCATGGGGTCCATTAACCCATTACATACCCAGGGAGCCCCTACATAAACATCCTTTGATCGGATCGGAACGCGGATGAAAGAAAAGTCTCCATCTTGTGCTCAGAACCAACAAGAACATTGAGTCATCTATCCAAAAAGGAACAAACCTTCTCGCTGTTTTGATTTCTAATGAGGCCGATGACAGATTTACCCTGTGACGCCTGCGCTGTGCACCCATAACACTGGGTGCTGGCCGTGTCCCTGCTTGTACTGTTATATCATGTTATCTTATCCCTGCTGTCAGGGGGAACACCACAAACACAGCCCCGGGGCAGAAACTAGGAGTAACACGAGACACCAGGGACAAGGTGTATAGTAATAATAATAATGAGATAACCCAGATCCCGACAGGGAGGAGAGAGACAGCACAGAAATTACATCTAGAAATAAAAAGTGAGGCCGTCTACATACAGAGCAGTATTATAGTAGTTATATTCTTGTACATGGGGGGCAGTATTATAGTAGTTATATTCTTGTACATAGGGGGCAGTATTATAGTAGTTATATTCTTGTACATAGGGGCAGTATTATAGTAGTTATATTCCTGTACATAGGGGGCAGTATTATAGTAGTTATATTCATGTACATAGGGGGCAGTATTATAGTAGTTATATTCATGTACATAGGGGACAGTATTATAGCAGTTATATTCTTGTACATTGGGACAGTATTATAGTAGTTATATTCTTGTACATAGGGGGCAGTATTATAGTAGTTATATTCTTGTACATAGGGGGCAGTATTATAGTAGTTATATTCTTGTACATAGGGGCAGTATTATAGTAGTTATATTCTTGTACATAGGGGGCAGTATTATAGTAGTTATATTCTTGTACATAGGGGCAGTATTATAGTAGTTATATTCTTGTACATAGGGGGCAGTATTATAGTAGTTATATTCTTGTACATAGGGGACAGTATTATAGTAGTTATATTCATGTACATAGGGGACAGTATTATAGTAGTTATATTCTTGTACATAGGGGCAGTATTATAGTAGTTATATTCTTGTACATAGGGGGCAGTATTATAGTAGTTATATTCTTGTACATAGGGGGCAGTATTATAGTAGTTATATTCTTGTACATAGGGGCAGTATTATAGTAGTTATATTCTTGTACATAGGGGGCAGTATTATAGTAGTTATATTCTTGTACATAGGGGACAGTATTATAGTAGTTATATTCATGTACATAGGGGACAGTATTATAGCAGTTATATTCTTGTACATTGGGACAGTATTATAGTAGTTATATTCCTGTACATAGGGGGCAGTACTATAGTAGTTATATTCTTGTACATAGGGGCAGTATTATAGTAGTTATATTCTTGTACATAGGGGGCAGTATTATAGTAGTTATATTCTTGTACATAGGGGGCAGTATTATAGTAGTTATATTCTTGTACATAGGGGCAGTATTATAGTAGTTATATTCTTGTACATAGGGGGCAGTATTATAGTAGTTATATTCTTGTACATAGGGGGCAGTATTATAGTAGTTATATTCTTGTACATAGTGGGGCAGTATTATAGTAGTTATATTCTTGTACATAGGGGGCAGTATTATAGTAGTTATATTCTTGTACATAGGGGGCAGAATTATAGTAGTTATATTCTTATACATAGGAGGCAGTATTATAGTAGTTATATTCCTGTACATAGGGGACAGTATTATAGTAGTTATATTCCTGTACATAGGGGGCAGTATTATAGTAGTTATATTCTTGTACATAGGGGGCAGTATTATAGTAGTTATATTCTTGTACATAGGGGGCAGTATTATAGTAGTTATATTCTTGTACATAGGGGGCAGTATTATAGTAGTTATATTCTTGTACATAGTGGGGCAGTATTATAGTAGTTATATTCTTGTACATAGGGGGCAGTATTATAGTAGTTATATTCTTGTACATAAGGGGCAGTATTATAGTAGTTATATTCTAATACATAGGAGGCAGTATTATAGTAGTTATATTCCTGTACATAGGGGACAGTATTATAGTAGTTATATTCCTGTACATAGGGGGCAGTATTATAGTAGTTATATTCTTGTACATAGGAGGCAGTATTATAGTAGTTATATTCTTGTACATAGGGGGCAGTATTATAGTAGTTATATTCTTGTACATAGGGGGCAGTATTATAGTAGTTATATTCTTGTACATAGGGGCGGTATTATAGTAGTTATATTCCTGTACATAGGGTGCAGTATTATAGTAGTTATATTATTGTACATAGGGGACAGTATTATAGTAGTTATATTCTTGTACATAGGGGACAGTATTATAGTAGTTATATTCTTGTACATAGGAGGCAGTATTACAGTAGTTATATTCCTGTACATAGGGGGCAGTATTATAGTAGTTATATTCCTGTACATAGAGGGCAGTATTATAGTAGTTATATTCCTGTACATACGGGGCAGTATTATAGTAGTTATATTCTTGTACATAGGAGGCAGTATAATAGTAGTTATATTCTTGTACATAGGAGGCAGTATTACAGTAGTTATATTCCTGTACATAGGGGGCAGTATTATAGTAGTTATATTCCTGTACATAGGGGGCAGTATTATAGTAGTTATATTCTTGTACATAGGGGGCAGTATTATAGTAGTTCTATTCCTGTACATAGGGGACAGTATTATAGTAGTTATATTCTTGTACATGCGGGGCAGTATTATAGTAGTTATATTCTTGTACATAGGGGGCAGTATTATAGTAGTTATATTCTTGTACATAGGGGCGGTATTATAGTAGTTATATTTCTGTACATAGGGTGCAGTATTATAGTAGTTATATTCCTGTACATATGGGGCAGTATTATAGTAGTTATATTCCTGTACATAGGGGGCAGTATTTTAGTAGTTATATTCATGTATGTAGGGACAGTATTATAGTAGTTATAGTCTTGTACATAGGGGGCAGTATTATAGTAGTTATATTCTTGTACATAGGGGGGAGTATTATAGTAGTTATACTCTTGTACATAGGGGGCAGTATTATAGTAGTTATACTCTTGTACATAGGGGGCAGTATTATAGTAGTTATAGTCTTGTACATAGGGGCAGTATTATAGTAGTTATATTCTTGTACATAGGGGCAGTATTATAGTAGTTATACTCTTGTACATAGGGGGCAGTATTATAGTACTTATATTCTTGTACATAGGGGCAGTATTATAGTAGTTATATTCTTGTACATAGGGGGCAGTATTATAGTAGATATATTCCTGTACATAGGGGGCAGTATTATAGTAGTTATATTCTTGTACACAGGGGGCAGTATTATAGTAGTTATATTCCTGTACATAGGGGGCAGTATTATAGTAGTTATATTCTTGTACATAGGGGCAGTATTATAGTAGTTATATTCTTGTACATAGGGGACAGCATTATAGTAGTTATATCCTTGTACATAGAGGGCAGTATTATAGTAGTTATAGTCTTGTACATAGGGGACAGTATTATAGTAGTTATATTCTTGTATATAGAGGGCAGTATTATAGTAGTTATATACCTGTACATAGGGGTCAGTATTATAGTAGTTATATTTTTGTACATAGGGGGCAGTATTATAGTAGTTATATTTCTGTACATAGGGTGCAGTATTATAGTAGTTATATTCCTGTACATATGGGGCAGTATTATAGTAGTTATATTCCTGTACATAGGGGGCAGTATTTTAGTAGTTATATTCATGTATGTAGGGACAGTATTATAGTAGTTATAGTCTTGTACATAGGGGGCAGTATTATAGTAGTTATATTCTTGTACATAGGGGGGAGTATTATAGTAGTTATACTCTTGTACATAGGGGGCAGTATTATAGTAGTAATATTCTTGTACATAGGGGGCAGTATTATAGTAGTTATAGTCTTGTACATAGGGGCAGTATTATAGTAGTTATATTCTTGTACATAGGGGCAGTATTATAGTAGTTATACTCTTGTACATAGGGGGCAGTATTATAGTACTTATATTCTTGTACATAGGGGCAGTATTATAGTAGTTATATTCTTGTACATAGGGGGCAGTATTATAGTAGTTATATTCCTGTACATAGGGGGCAGTATTATAGTAGTTATATTCTTGTACACAGGGGGCAGTATTATAGTAGTTATATTCCTGTACATAGGGGGCAGTATTATAGTAGTTATATTCTTGTACATAGGGGCAGTATTATAGTAGTTATATTCTTGTACATAGGGGACAGCATTATAGTAGTTATATCCTTGTACATAGAGGGCAGTATTATAGTAGTTATAGTCTTGTACATAGGGGACAGTATTATAGTAGTTATATTCTTGTATATAGAGGGCAGTATTATAGTAGTTATATACCTGTACATAGGGGTCAGTATTATAGTAGTTATATTCTTGTACATAGGGGGCAGTATTATAGTAGTTATGTTTTTGCACACAGGGGCCAGTATTTTAGTAGTTATATTCTTGAAGCACACTGGCTGAGGACATGGCAGACGAGATGCGTTCTGCTTGTTCAGTGGCTGCTGGCACTGGCTGGAGACCATTGTGTGCTGTAGAATAAATCATCTCATATACCGCAGCTCTAATAGAGAACAATTTACAGATTAGTTGTTGGTAAATTAAGACTCATCATTGATGACGTTCTTTGTGGTTACAATTTCAAGACTTCACAAGTTTTGTAACAGTTTATTAATAATCCGACCTCTTTGGTGTCAGGGAGACGTGTGGCCGCCATGTCAGGGCTAATTGGGATCTTGCAGAACAAGCTTTGATGTTAGATGTCGTTTACGTGACTTCAGAATCATAATCAGAGGAATCAATCTGTGCTTTGTGTTGTAACATTGTAGCAGCATAGTTATAAATGGAGCGCCTATGGAGGATCCAGGGACCTCGTATATAACATATAGTCGGACATCACCTGGTTCTGTGGCAGAGGTGAAAAATGGGTCACTATCTCTGTGACCTAGAAACATTGGAGCGCCCCTTGTTATAGGGATCCCTGCAGAACAGCAGAAAATGGGCTGTAATTCCCTGAGCTGCCATTAGGGGGTGTGGATAGAATAGAAAGATATGACTGTACATACAGCTCCCTCTAGTGGTAGCTTTAGATGGACAGATATTTGTTATATGCAGAGACGTTTAACTTTTCCATTAATCAATTATCTTTGTGTCCGAACCTCTATACCATCATTATGAACTCTATTCATTAGAATTAAAGGGAATCTCTTCTGAATTTTTTTCCCTTTACTTTAGAGTCCTGGAAAGTTGGTTCATCACTTCTTTGTTTTTGGGGTTAGTAGTAGCAGGACTGTAAATTTAGATTTGTAGCTTCTCCAAGTGCACGGGGCTGTGTCCTCACATTGCTGTGTACTTAGCTCTCTTTATTGAACCGCCCATCCCATCTCTGTTGTGTGAGGGTGAAGCCAGCTACAGCTTTTACTCAAACAGTCCAACGCACAGAGCACAGCAGTGTTAGGACATGCCTCCAGTGCACTTGCTGAAGCTACAATCCAGGTAAATAAATTCATATTTCACAGTCCTGCTGCTACTAACACACGTAAAGGTCTGATTAAAGGGAACCTGTCACCAGGGACCTCATTTTTCACTAAAGACAGATTGTAAAAGCCCATGACACCTGCAGTGCACATCTGCCTCTCTGCCTTTTCTAAGCATTTGCATTACAATGTAATTGTGTGTTACAACTTACTCTTGCATCCTGACAAAATCCTGGGGTAGTCACAGGGGCTGGACTTTGGTTTGCATGCATTTCAAAAAACAACATGTGACCTGTTTGAGCTGCAGGCTGTCTCCATGTTTGTGCTCCTGTACAGCTTGTCCCTCCCCCACTGATGTCAGGCTGACCAGGCTGTGACCTCTGAGAAGAAGCAGGAGGTGGAGCTAGACAGGAGCACAAAGGTGGGGGCCAAGCTCTGAGGAGTGAGTAACAGACAAGGCACATGTTGTTTTTTGAAATGCATTCAAACCAAAGTCCAGCCCCTGTGACTACCCCAGGATTTTGTCAGGGAGCAAGGTAAGTTATAACACACAATTATATTGTAATGCAAATGCTTAGAAAAGGCAGAGAGGCAGATTTGCACTGCTGGTGTGAAGGGCTTCTGCAAACTGTCTTTAGTGAAAATGAGGTCCCTGGTGACAGGTTCCCTTTAAGCATCTCTCAAGGGACAATACCTAACACTGGGTGCAGATAGCACAGATCACAGCAGTGTGAGGACATGCCTCCAGTGCACTTGCTGAAGCTACAAAACAGGAAAATTAATTCATATTTCACAGTCCTGCTGCTACTAACTCACACACAAAGGTCTGATTAAGCATCTCTCAAGGGAGAATACCTAACACTGGGTGCGGAGAACACAGCAAACAGCAGTGTGAGGACATGCCCCCAGTGCACTTGCTGAAGCTACAATCCACGAAAATAAATTCATATTTCACAGTCCTGCTGCTACTAACACACGCAAAGGTCTGATTAAGCATCTCTCAAGGGACAATACCTAACACTGGGTGCGGAGAGCAGAGAGCACAGCAGTGTGAGGACATGCCTCCAGTGCACTTGCTAAAGCTACAATCCAGGAAAATAAATTCATGTTTCTCAAGGGACAATACCTAACACTGGGTGCGGAGAGCAGAGAGCACAGCAGTGTGAGGACATGCCCACACTGTACAATTCTGAAATAAAAATGCCCTCTGCACGGTCACACCTGCTGACAGGTTCTCTGCTTTGTGTCTGGGAGCTGTCACTGGGCAGCAATGACTTGTGTTAATATCGATAAATGTTATATTGGGATCACATCTAATTTCTGCGGGGTTTCACCACATTGCTGCTTATTCTCCATTGAGCGAGTGGTTGGAATTTCCAAATTTCCACTATTTTGAAGTTTTTTTGATTAAAAAAAAAAAAATGTATAAAAAAATGCAGCTGTGAACCAGTGAAGTGGGAGGCAGCGTCCGGTGTAATGAGCCCCCGATGCAATGTGTAATGCAAACAATGACAATGTCACCTCCAGGGCTGCGCCATGCGGGCTCCATGGAAGCGGCACGGTTTGTGTTGTGTTTGGAGCCTGCGGAGGGCGCCGGCCGCTCCCATGTAGGCGCAGGTACACCCAGAATAACAGCATCAAGTCTGCACAGGCCTCTGATTCCTTATGTCAGGAGATAATAGAAACCTGCAGAGACCTTCCATATGCTAATTGTCTGTAATTTGTTACAACTTTGCCCAAGGGAAAGAGGGGGGGGCAGTCACCGGGGGGTTAACTCTTTACAGCACATGAGCGAGTAGAGGGATAAAACACACAAACTCCACATTAAGTATCTATGAGAAATAAAATACATGTAAATGAATGAACCCAGAAATTTTCTTGTAAAAATTTTAATGCAGTTATGTCTTAGGCAGACAACAGAAGGAAAAATGAGCTGTGGTCTGATTACACAATGTGTCCTGCCACAAGGTGGCGCAAATGTGTTTCCCCCTTCGAGGAGGAATTGGAAGCATACTGCCTCCCAGGGGGTAATTGAATCCTGACTATAATGTGGAGACACACTGCCCCCTGCTGGTGTGATGAATGGGGGACCATGGTATAGGACAGTCACCCCCTAGTAGTGATAGGAGGACACACTGCCCCCTGCTGGTGTGATGAATGGGGGACCATGGTATAGGACAGTCACCCCTAGTAGTGATAGGAGGACACACTGCCCCCTGCTGGTGTGATGATGTGGGGCCATGGCATAGGACAGTCACCCCCTAGTAGTGATAGGAGGACATACTGCCTCCTGCTGGTTTGATTATAGGAGGCCCATGGCATAGGACAGTCACCCTTAGCAGTGAATGGAGAACGTACTGCCCCCTGCTGGTGTGATGTTGTGGGGAGCCATAACTTTTAATGTCCCAGAACTAAGGTAATGCAGGCTGTTCATTGGCTAGTTCCCTGGAACTTTCCAGGGGCTGAGACCAAATGACTATAAAAAATAGACTCAGCTCATTGGTTCTAGGTTATTGCTCCTCACTAGTGATGGGAGGTCCAGAACATTGAACCTGCCTAGCAGACCACTGGTCCAAGGCTGAGGTACTGCTCATATTCTACACCATTTCAACTGGACTCCTGAATTTCCAGTAGAAAGTTGCATCATTTCTGTTTTAAGAGTAAGTCCCAGGGTAAACCCCTCGCATCACAGGCTATTACCAGGGGGAGTATTATTCCTGCGTGGCCCTTCTCTTCCAGCTTCCCCCTGCTGGACCTAACGGGTGTAAATGAGGACTACATCAGGACTGTCAATGAATGGATAGGCTGCAACCAAGTCATCTACCCCAAACTTAATATCCAGTTGCCCCCTAGAGCTATCAGCCTCTGGTAGGTATGTTGCAGACACACTGCCCCCTGCTGGTGTGATGATGTAGGGGGTCATGGTGAAAAGTGTAGCAGAATACAAGACGCAACCTGTATTTTCTTCTGTAGGGAATCATAGAAAGTAAGTGAACCCTGTAGGAAAGAGCTTCTCCTCCAGATCTGGAGCTGGGATTCTTCAGTGATCGGTTGTTAGCGAGGAGTCTGGAGAGTCGGGAGATTATAACACATGATTAATGGCGTCTCGGCAGGATTTCATTTCAGATTATTGGACGACGTCCAGAAATAAATGGATATAAGTCAATGTGTAATATAAGAGATGAAAGAGGCGGCCGAGGCGGGGGAGGGGGCGCTGTACATTACTGCATCATCAGCATATGGACGACAAATTATATCATATTATCTCATTACTCTAACTAAAGGGCCCCAACCAAACTCCAAGCCCCCCGGGAGCGAGTCTGATAATACATCAGAAGGAAGCCAAAAATTAAAGTGGTCTTCCCCTTAAAATACTAAGAGGAAAGCAGAAAAAAATGAAGAGGGGGCGGTACAGGAGGAAGCGGGCAAGTGGCAACCTCAGCCAATAGCAGCAGAGCAGGAAGTGATGTCATAGAAGCCTCTGCTATAAATCTCCATCTTGGACCTGATGTGCACACAGAACCTCGGAAACTTTATTTTGGAGATTTAGGGGAACACTTATGGGCTCTGACTTGTCACATGACCCCAGCACCTCTATGATACTGATAGTGAAGATGTGTAGAACTCCCCTTTAAGTTGCGATTTGCCCCTCCCATTTGTTGCTCTAATAATTTGGGTGTTGGAGAATCAATGACAGAAGGAAAAAACATGGATAATTTACGCTGCTGATCAGTATCTGGTTCTGGTCAGGTTCTGTACCTGTTCCAAGCCCATGAGATAGGAACATATGGTCCAAGTCAGCACATCCGTCATAGACTATAGGGCCTTAAAGGAGATGTCCACATGACCACTGTCACTGGGGGCCGCACTCTTCCCACAATGTTACAATGTTTCACTCTCTAAATAATTAGTTTTCCTTCATCTTGTGTGGTCTTGCGTCTTCTACGTTATTGCACTTCCCATGATGCTCTACACCATGATCTGTCGTGGAGCCAGCGGAGGGAACTACTGCCTAATCTGCCAATTATGGGAGTTGTAGTTTTTTACTACATTAATAATTTTGGGACCTGAAAAAAAACTCCTTTGATTGGAGGGAGGAGAGGAGGAGGGGAGGGGGGCAGCACAATTTTGCAATGGGGTCCAGCCTTTCCTAGTTGCACCCCAAATTTGCGCTGCATATGAATTTTCTCGGGGAAAAAAGGCAGCACCGGAATTTAGGAGCCACTTTCTATCTTGATAAGACATTGCAGGGGAGAAGGTATAAACATGGGATATGACCAGAGATCAGATTTAAAGGGGAGGGGGATAAAATGCTGGAGATCCCACATATGGAAGTCCGGCAGGGTCCATGAAGACAATGGATGAGAGGCTCAGAGGACTCCACAGCTGAGAGAGAGAACTGCTGACACAACCAAAATGTGTGCAAAGGAGCAACAGCGCTCTCCAGTGGATGATGTGTAAACTGCAGTCCGATTTTCCACTTTATTCCATTTCATAGAATGTTTGATTGAATTTAACTTTTATTTACATTGAGGTCAGAGGAGACGTCGGAGTCATCTTAGATATAAGGGTCTGTCTCCAAACCAGCTGCGCAGAGTATTTCAGGAATGGAGTGTGATGGAGGGGAACTAACAGGTTTTACACATAGTGCAAGTGTTCAGGATCCTCCAGCAGTGCAGAGTATTTCAGGAGAGGAGTGAGCTGATCTAACAGACTGGGGGTCATTTTCCGACAGGTTACACGAATATTTCCTTTTTGCAACGATTTTCCCTGAATTGCCCCAGGATTTTGGCTCACGCGCGCGATCAGATTGTGTCGCATCGGCGCTGGGTTGCATGCAACGGAAATAGGGGGCGTGGCTGTAAGACAACCCGATGTATTCGGAAAAAAAGCCGCATTTTTTAAAAAAAAAGTGTCCCTTGACACGTGCTTACCTGCACCCAAGATAGGTCAGTGAACTCCGATGCAATCCAACGGACTTCAGCGCTGCTGGATCGAGAATGGACCGGGTAAGTAAATGACTCCCACTGAGCGCTAAAATGTGATGGAAGCCTAGAGCCCCCAGCAGTGCAGAGTATTTAAGGAGAGGAGTGAGCTGATCTAACAGACTGAGCGCTAAAAAGTGGCGGGAGCCTAGAGCCCCCAGCAGTGCAGAGTATTTCAGGAGAGGAATGAACTGATGTGGTGAGTGGTTAGAGAACTACTAATAATTACATAATGGAAGGACCAGAAACCTCACAGCAGCACAGAGTATTTCAGGAGAGGAGTGTGCTGACCTGGCGGGAGGCGTCACATGTGTAGTGGAATGAGTAGATTCCCCACAGCAGCACAGAGTGTTTCAGGAGAGGAGTGTGCTGATCTGGAGGGAGGCATCAGATATGTAGTGGAATGTGTAGATTCCCCACAGCAGCACAGACTATTTCAGGTGGTGGGTGGACCCAGTTATATTCTGCCTGTATGATCAGTACTTGCCTTCCATGCTGAGCACCGGCCCGGGATGTAGCCTGCGGGACAATGATTGTGGGTTTGGATATTTTTTGGCTCAGGCTTCCATTTTCTGTAATTGTTTTGTCGTCTAAACCCCTGATGTTCTGGTTCTGTTAACAGCTGTTTCACCGAGCTGTCACATCCAATATCATCACCCTCCGCCGATCCAATCCCCGGCCAAACCTCAAGGAAAAAGTCCTGGAAGCGTCTCCAGGAGGTTCCACATGACCCTATTATTATGGACACACGATACTGGATGGAAAATGTATTATATACTGTATATACTGCACTGGGGGAAGGGGGAGCCCTGCAGCCAGGGGAAGGGGGTGCTCAGCCCTTAGGGAACGTGTGGACAGATCTGTATATAACTATACCTGTATATATGCCTGGAGCTCACCCTACATTCTCCCATAAAGTATGCCCACTATAATCTCATATAAAGTATGCCCACTACACTCTCATATAAAGCATGCCCACTACACTCTCATATAAAGCATGCCCACTACACTCTCATATAAAGCATGCCCACTACACTCTCATATAAAGCATGCCCACTAGACTCTCATATAAAGCACGCCCACTACACTCTCATATAAAGCACGCCCACTACACTCTCATATAAAGCATGCCCACTACACTCTCATATAAAGCATGCCCACTACACTCTCATATAAAGCACGCCCACTACACTCTCATATAAAGCATGCCCACTAGACTCTCATATAAAGCATGCCCACTAGACTCTCATATAAAGCATGCCCACTACACTCTCATATAAAGCATGCCCACTAGACTCTCATATAAAGCACGCCCACTACACTCTCATATAACACATGCCCACTACACTCTCATATAACGCACGCCCACTACACTCTCATATAACGCACGCCCACTACACTCTCATATAACGCACGCCCACTACACTCTCATACAAAGCATGCCCACTGCACTCTCATATAACACATGCCCACTACACTCTCATATAAAGCACGCCCACTACACCCTCTTAATGCACGCCCACTACACTCTCATAATGCACACCCACTACACTCTCATACAAAGCACGCCCATTACACTCTCATAAAAAGCATGCCCACTACACTCTCATATAAAGCACGCCCACTACACTCTCATATAAAGCACACCCACTACACCCTCATATAAAGCACGCCCTCTACACTCTCATAGAACGCATGCCCACTACACACTCATATAAAGCATGCCCACTACACTCTCATATAACGCATGCCCACTACACACTACATATGCATTTAGGAAGATTGTAGAGATCAGTAATACATTTTTTTCATAAGACAACTTAGATACAGCAGCTCAGCTCTATGTAAACTGAATGCCTATATAATGGCAGCTTAGATATTATGCCTCAGATCTTTGCATGCTATACACCTCTATAATACTGTATGCAGGGCAGAGCAATTACACTCCAGTTATATCCAGTGATTTTTTTTTCTCACAATGTTGTAGGAATGAAGTAAAAGGAGAAGTCTGTAACCACTGCAGCTGCAGATTTCTCTTTAGCTTCAATTATTGGACTTATATACTGATCTACTGCTGACATGAAGACATTAATGATCTCCTAAGGAGAAGGCAGTCTGTGGCAGCTTGGATCATAAATCTCAGTGAGCAGAGTAAAGAGGAAGGATTTAGTATGCTTAAAGCAAACCTGTCACTCCAATAACCTCCCAAGCCCACTAACAGCACCTTCCTCTGTAAGATGTAAATCCCCTGGAGGTATTTTTAGCATATTTCTAGTGAGACAGTCAGGCAACCCCACCCACTGCAGTCAGGTAACCCCGCCACCTGCAGTCAAGCAACCTCATCTCTTACAGTCAGGCAGCCCCACCTGCTATAGTTAGGAAACCCAGCCTCCTCCAGTCAGGAAACTCCACCCCCTGCAGTCAGGCTTCTCTGACCACTCCATACATCTCAATTACCACTGATTGGGGCAAATTAACTTACCCGTCCCGTTGTCCAATCCGGAATGTCCGACGAGGTTTCAGAGCTGCCGCGATTCACTAAGATCGAGCGTCCAATTTCAAGCATGTGTAGCTTCCCCGCTCAGGTCTGCCGGACTTCACCTTCTTCTTCCCAGTGCATGTAAGTGCAACACAATTTTGTTTTTAAATTCCGCAATAAGTCCGAATCAGTTGGGTTGTCCGACGTCCACGCCCCCCGCTTTGTGTCACATGCAAGCCCAGCGCCGATACGCCACAATCCGATCGCATGCGCCAAAAACCCGGGACAATTCAGGGCAAATCGGAAAAGATCAGGAAGCCCGACGAAAATGCGTCCAATGGACCCTTAGTTAATGTGCCCCATTGCGTTGTCATTCTCTGCAGATCTAGGAGGCAGAACTGGGCCAGATGCATGGAGTGGGCAGAGCAGACTGACTGGAGGAGGCTGGGATGACTGACTACAAAAGATAATTTTTCATTTAAATAATAATATAATAAAAATAATAATAAAGATAATATTTCATTCTGACTATAAATGTAATCCAAACTTATCAATGGAAAAAAGACAATGGGGGAATTTACTAAAATCATTGCATTCTGTACTATGTGCAGTTCCCTGTGTAGTGTGCAGGTGGCGCCAGATTCATTATTTGTGGTGCTGGAACTTCAAGAATCTGGGGCCCCCTGTGCTGCTCTAGAAGTGTCACCATTTTATGTTTGGTGAACTTTTGTTTATGCTGAAGAATTATGGCGCAGTAAGTAATAAATGTGGAGCAGTAAGTAATAAATGTGGAGCAGTCAGTAATAAATGTGGTGCAGTCAGTAATAAATGTGGTGCAGTCAGTAATAAATGTGGAGCAGTCAGTAATAAATGTGGTGCAGTCAGTAATAAATGTGGAGCAGTCAGTAATAAATGTGATACAGTCAGTAATAAATGTGGTGCAGTCAGTAATAAATGTGATGCAGTCAGTAATAAATGTGGAGCAGTCAGTAATAAATGTGATACAGTCAGTAATAAATGTGGTGCAGTCAGTAATAAATGTGATGCAGTCAGTAATAAATGTGGAGCAGTCAGTAATAAATGTGATACAGTCAGTAATAAATGTGGAGCAGTCAATAATAAATGTGATGCAGTCAGTAATAAATGTGGAGCAGTCAGTAATAAATGTGGTGCAGTCAGTAATAAATGTGGAGCAGTCAGTAATAAATGTGATACAGTCAGTAATAAATGTGGTGCAGTCAGTAATAAATGTGATGCAGTCAGTAATAAATGTGATACAGTCAGTAATAAATGTGGAGCAGTCAGTAATAAATGTGGTGCAGTCAGTAATAAATGTGGAGCAGTCAGTAATAAATGTGGTGCAGTCAGTAATAAATGTGATGCAGTCAGTAATAAATGTGATACAGTCAGTAATAAATGTGGAGTAGTCAGTAATAAATGTGGTGCAGTCAGTAATAAATGTGGTGCAGTCAGTAATAAATGTGATGCAGTCAGTAATAAATGTGATGCAGTCAGTATAAATGTGATGCAGTCAGTAATAAATGTGGAGCAGTCAGTAATAAATGTGGTGCAGTCAGTAATAAATGTGATGCAGTCAGTAATAAATGTGATGCAGTCAGTAATAAATGTGATGCAGTCAGTATAAATGTGATGCAGTCAGTAATAAATGTGGAGCGGTCATTAATAAATGTGGAGGAGTCAGTAATAAATGTGGTGCAGTCAGTAATAAATGTGGAGCAGTCAGTAATAAATGTGGTGTGGTCAGTAATAAATGTGATGCAGTCAGTAATAAATGTGGAGCAGTCAGTAATAAATGTGATACAGTCAGTAAAAAATGTGGAGCAGTCAGTAATAAATGTGACGCAGTCAGTAATAAATGTGACGCAGTCAGTAATAAATGTGACGCAGTCAGTAATAAATGTGATGCAGCCGGTAATAAATGTGATGCAGCCGGTAATAAATGTGGAGCAGTCAGTAATAAATGTGGAGCAGTCAGTAAAAAATGTGGAGCAGTCAATAATAAATGTGGCGCAGTCAATAATAAATGTGATGCAGTCAGTAATAAATGTGGAGCACAGAGTAATAAATGTGATGCAGTCAGTAATAAATGTGGAGCAGTCAGTAATAAATGTGGAGCAGTTAGTAATAAATGTGGAGCAGTCAGTAATAAATGTGATGCAGTCAGTAATAAATGTGGTGCAGTCAGTAATAAATGTGATACAGTCAGTAATAAATGTGGTGCAGTCAGTAATAAATGTGGAGCAGTCAGTAATAAATGTGATGCAGTCAGTAATAAATGTGGAGCAGTCAGTAATAAATGTGGTGCAGTCAGTAATAAATGTGGAGCAGTCAGTAATAAATGTGATACAGTCAGTAATAAATGTGGTGCAGTCAGTAATAAATGTGATGCAGTCAGTAATAAATGTGATACAGTCAGTAATAAATGTGGAGCAGTCAGTAATAAATGTGGAGCAGTCAGTAATAAATGTGGTGCAGTCAGTAATAAATGTGGAGCAGTCAGTAATAAATGTGATACAGTCAGTAATAAATGTGATGCAGTCAGTAATAAATGTGATGCAGTCAGTAATAAATGTGATGCAGTCAGTATAAATGTGATGCAGTCAGTAATAAATGTAGAGCGGTCATTAATAAATGTGGAGGAGTCAGTAATAAATGTGGTGCAGTCAGTAATAAATGTGGAGCAGTCAGTAATAAATGTGATACAGTCAGTAATAAATGTGGTGCAGTCAGTAATAAATGTGATGCAGCCAGTAATAAATGTGATGCAGTCAGTAATAAATGTGGAGCAGTCAGTAATAAATGTGGAGCAGTTAGTAATAAATGTGGAGCAGTCAGTAATAAATGTGATGCAGTCAGTAATAAATGTGGTGCAGTCAGTAATAAATGTGATACAGTCAGTAATAAATGTGGTGCAGTCAGTAATAAATGTGATACAGTCAGTAATAAATGTGGAGCAGTCAGTAATAAATGTGATGCAGTCAGTAATAAATGTGACGCAGTCAGTAATAAATGTGATGCAGCCGGTAATAAATGTGATGCAGCCGGTAATAAATGTGATGCAGCCAGTAATAAATGTGGAGCAGTCAGTAATAAATGTGGAGCAGTCAGTAATAAATGTGGAGCAGTCAATAATAAATGTGGCGCAGTCAGTAATAAATGTGATGCAGTCAGTAATAAATGTGATGCAGCCGGTAATAAATGTGATGCAGCCAGTAATAAATGTGGAGCAGTCAATAATAAATGTGGCGCAGTCAGTAATAAATGTGGCGCAGTCAGTAATAAATGTCATGCAGTCAGTAATAAATTTGGCGCAGTCAGTAATAAATGTGATACAGTCAGTAATAAATGTGATACAGTCAGTAATAAATGTGATGCAGTCAGTAATAAATGTGATGCAGTCAGTAATAAATGTGGAGCGGTCAGTAATAAATGTGATGCAGTCAGTAATAAATGTGGAGCAGTCAGTAATAAATGTGGAGCACAGAGTAATAAATGTGATGCAGTCAGTAATAAATGTGGAGCAGTTAGTAATAAATGTGGAGCAGTCAGTAATAAATGTGATGCAGTCAGTAATAAATGTGATACAGTCAGTAATAAATGTGGTGCAGTCAGTAATAAATGTGATGCAGTCAGTAATAAATGTGGAGCAGTCAGTAATAAATGTGACGCAGTCAGTAATAAATGTGATGCAGCCAGTAATAAATGTGGAGCAGTCAATAATAAATGTGGCGCAGTCAGTAATAAATGTGGCGCAGTCAGTAATAAATGTCATGCAGTCAGTAATAAATTTGGCGCAGTCAGTATAAATGTGGAGCAGTCAGTAATAAATGTGGAGCGGTCAGTAATAAATGTGATGCAGTCAGTAATAAATGTGGAGCACAGAGTAATAAATGTGATGCAGTCAGTAATAAATGTGGAGCAGTTAGTAATAAATGTGGAGCAGTCAGTAATAAATGTGATGCAGTCAGTAATAAATGTGATACAGTCAGTAATAAATGTGGTGCAGTCAGTAATAAATGTGATACAGTCAGTAATAAATGTGGAGCAGTCAGTAATAAATGTGATACAGTCAGTAATAAATGTGGTGCAGTCAGTAATAAATGTGATACAGTCAGTAATAAATGTGGAGCAGTCAGTAATAAATGTGGTGCAGTCAGTAATAAATGTGATACAGTCAGTAATAGATGTGATGCAGCCGGTAATAAATGTGGAGCAGTCAGTAATAAATGTGATGCAGTCAGTAATAAATGTGGTGCAGTCAGTAATAAATGTGGTGCAGTCAGTAATAAATGTGACGCAGTCAGTAATAAATGTGGTGCAGTCAGTAATAAATGTGATACAGTCAGTAATAAATGTGGAGCAGTCAGTAATAAATGTGGTGCAGTCAGTAATAAATGTGATACAGTCAGTAATAAATGTGGAGCAGTCAGTAATAAATGTGATGCAGTCAGTAATAAATGTGATGCAGTCAGTAATAAATGTGGTGCAGTCAGTAATAAATGTGACGCAGTCAGTAATAAATGTGGTGCAGTCAGTAATAAATATGGAGCATTCAGTAATAAATGTGGTCCAGTCAGTAATAAATGTGATACAGTCAGTAATAAAGGTGGAGCGGTCAGTAATAAATGTGATACAGTCAGTAATAAATGTGGTGCAGTCAGTAATAAATGTGATACAGTCAGTAATAAATGGGGAGCAGTCAGTAATAAATGTGGAGCAGTCAGTAATAAATGTGGTCCAGTCAGTAATAAATGTGATACAGTCAGTAATAAAGGTGGAGCAGTCAGTAATAAATGTGATGCAGTCAGTAATGAATGTGATGTAGTTTCCATGATCTTTCTAGTACAAAATCAGACTGAAAACTGGTGAGAATACCGACCTCTATCTCGATGGCCACATATACTAAGAGCAGTGCAGTGTCCTGTGATGTGTGCGGTGTGTACTATGTGCAGAGTCCTGTGCAGTGTGTACTATGTGATGCAGTCAGTAATAAATGTGATACAGTCAGTAATAAATGTGGTGCAGTCAGTAATAAATGTGATACAGTCAGTAATAAATGTGGAGCAGTCAGTAATAAATGTGATATAGTCAGTAATAAATGTGGTGCAGTCAGTAATAAATGTGATACAGTCAGTAATAAATGTGGAGCAGTCAGTAATAAATGTGGTGCAGTCAGTAATAAATGTGATACAGTCAGTAATAGATGTGATGCAGCCGGTAATAAATGTGGAGCAGTCAGTAATAAATGTGATGCAGTCAGTAATAAATGTGATGCAGTCAGTAATAAATGTGGTGCAGTCAGTAATAAATGTGACGCAGTCAGTAATAAATGTGATGCAGTCAGTAATAAATGTGATGCAGTCAGTAATAAATGTGATGCAGTCAGTAATAAATGTGGAGCAGTCAGTAATAAATGTGATGCAGTCAGTAATAAATGTGATGCAGTCAGTAATAAATGTGATACAGTCAGTAATAAATGTGACGCAGTCAGTAATAAATGTGATGCAGTCAGTAATAAATGTGGAGCAGTCAGTAATAAATGTGGTGCAGTCAGTAATAAATGTGGTGCAGTCAGTAATAGATGTGATGCAGCCGGTAATAAATGTGGAGCAGTCAGTAATAAATGTGATACAGTCAGTAATAAATGTGGAGCAGTCAGTAATAAATGTGATGCAGTCAGTAATAAATGTGATGCAGTCAGTAATAAATGTGGTGCAGTCAGTAATAAATGTGACGCAGTCAGTAATAAATGTGGTGCAGTCAGTAATAAATATGGAGCATTCAGTAATAAATGTGGTCCAGTCAGTAATAAATGTGATACAGTCAGTAATAAAGGTGGAGCGGTCAGTAATAAATGTGATACAGTCAGTAATAAATGTGGTGCAGTCAGTAATAAATGTGATACAGTCAGTAATAAATGGGGAGCAGTCAGTAATAAATGTGGAGCAGTCAGTAATAAATGTGGTCCAGTCAGTAATAAATGTGATACAGTCAGTAATAAAGGTGGAGCAGTCAGTAATAAATGTGATGCAGTCAGTAATGAATGTGATGTAGTTTCCATGATCTTTCTAGTACAAAATCAGACTGAAAACTGGTGAGAATACCGACCTCTATCTCGATGGCCACATATACTAAGAGCAGTGCAGTGTCCTGTGATGTGTGCGGTGTGTACTATGTGCAGAGTCCTGTGCAGTGTGTACTATGTGTAGTGTGTTCTATGTGCAGTGTGTACTATGTGCAGAGTCCTGTGCAGTGTGTACTATGTGTAGTGTGTACTATGTGCAGTGTCCTGTTTACTATGTGCAGGGTGTGTACTATGTGCAGTGTGTACTATGTGCAGTGTCCTGTGATGTGTGTGGTGTGTACTATGTGCAGAGTCCTGTGCAGTGTGTACTATGTGTAGTGTGTTCTATGTGCAGTGTGTACTATGTGCAGAGTCCTGTGCAGTGTGTACTATGTGTAGTGTGTACTATGTGCAGTGTCCTGTTTACTATGTGCAGGGTGTGTACTATGTGCACTTTCCTGTGTACTATGTGCAGTGTGTACTATGTGCAGTGTCCTGTGTACTATGTGCAGTGTGTACTATGTGCAGTGTCCTGTGTACTATGTGCAGTGTCCTGTGTACTATGTGCAGTGTGTACTATGTGCAGAGTCCTGTGCAGTGTGTACTATGTGCAGGGTGTGTACTATGTGCAGTGTCCTATGTACTATATGCAGTGTGTACTATGTGCAGTGTGTACTATGTGCAGGGTGTGTACTATGTTCAGGGTGTGTACTATGTGCAGTGTGTACTATGTGCAGTGTGTACTATTTGCAGTGTCCTGTGTACTATGTGCAGTGTGTACTATGTGCAGTGTCCTGTGTACTATGTGCAGGGTGTACTATGTGCATTTTGTACCATGTGCAGTTTGTACTCCTCCTCTCCTCTTCCCTGTGATGTCTCCTCCTCCCTATGATGTCTCCTCCTCCCTGTGATGTCTCCTCCTCCCTGTGATGTCTCCTCGCTTTGATGTCGCTGGGGTCGTGCCCTGTTCTTTTGGTGAGGATAGAGAAATCTCTGTAATTATGAGTGTAATTATAAGAGATGATAGCGTCCAGCATGACCAGGACATATTGCTGGATTGGTGATTGTAAAGCCATTCTGTCAAATTAACGCCCCTAGCAACTAGCCATGGCTATGATTGGCCAGACCAGACAGGTTGGAGGTCTGGCTTTGTGTCCATAGAAATATCCCTGGATCCCTGAAGGTTAAATGTAGCTGCCCATGCAGCAGAGCTCATCCAGCTCCTCTACATAAAGGATACAGATTCCAGGGACATAGAGACCCCTGGTCCTGGGCTGAAGTTATTACTACCACAGCCAGATAATGACAGACCTGCATGACTAGTCCATGGCTGAGTTCTGGACAAAGGAAACAACCACATATTCCTTAGCTTAACCACCAACCTAACTAATAAAATACAAAGACAAATTTTTGTTGGAAAGGTGAATGGTCACAGCTTTATTAATGTTCTTGAAATGCAATCTGAAAGATAAAATTCTTTATTAAAACATAACATTATTTAATATAACAATATATTTTTCTGATAGCAGAGCTCTTGGCAACAAACGCAAATTATCCTGTCATTCTTAATTGTAACAACCTCACCGATAAACCAATCTCCATATAACCAAAATTGCAGGCTCAGCGCATGAGGACCACACCCTAAGCTCCACTCGCCGCCAACCTCCTAGCCGAGTGGCGAACGAAGATGTGGCCCTAGACCAACCATTGGAGACAGTGAACAACACCTTCCTCCCGGTTAAACCCCGGGTAAAACATATCTTGTTTTAATCAAAACCACCATCTTTGAATTATAGTGGCTACATAGTATAACCACAGCTTTACCTTCCAACTGGCTGTTGCCAAGAGCCCGCCACGGCATGGCGACATTGACTCCGTCAATTCGCCATGCTCCCCCACAATCGAACACAAAATTCAGCCACTTCAGCCAACCCAAAATTAAAAACTTCAAGGCCCTACGTCTGTCAAATGCACACCATCCGGGCCCATATAGCTCTTGTCTTCATCCAATAAGGAATGTCTCACAACTAGAGATGAGCGAACATACTCGTCCGAGCTTGATGCTCGTTCGAGCATTAGCGTACTCGAAACTGCACAGCATTAGCCCGCTCGAGAAAATGGCAGCTCCCGCCGTTTTGCTTTTTGGCGGCCAGAAACAGAGCCAATCACAAGCCAGGAGACTCTGCACTCCACCCAGCATGACGTGGTACCCTTACACGTCGATAGCAGTGGTTGGCTGGCCAGATCAGGTGACCCTGGGATAGACTAGCCGCTGCCCGCGCTGCTCGGATCATTCTGTGTCTGGATGCCGCTAGGGAGAGAGCTGCTGCTGGTCAGGGTTAGCGTTAGTGTGCAGGTAGATTACTGTTAGGCAGGAGTGATTCTCCATGAACCCAACAGCCCTTCTTAGGGCTACAATAACGTTATACTTTTTATTTTTTTGTTTGCTTGTGGCTGGGCTTGCTGGCACTAGTAGTGCAGCTAGTACCATATTGTGATGAATTTGCAGGGGGACTTGCTACCGTTGTGTTTAGCTCTTAGTGACACACATATCCACCTCAAACACCAAAGTGGGAAAATTTATTAGGGGTTTGATTTCAATTAGGCACAGTCTGCCAGTTTCTTTTTATTTTACGTTTATTTTTTCATAACTCAGCGTCATCTCATCAGTGTGCTTTCATACTTGGCTAGAAAATAGCCAAAGGAGAATCCAAACGGCTTACTTACGCCTACAATAGCGTTATATATATTTTATTTCTGGTTGATCTGCTGGTGGCTGTCCTTGCTGCAGTGCATATACTAGCCAATTGTGAGGAATTTGGAGTGAGACTTGCGACCGCTGTGTTTAGCGCTTAGTGACGCACATATCCATCGCAAAGACCGAAGTGGGATAATTTATTAGGGGTTGGATTTCAATTAGGCACAGTCTGCCATTTACTTTTTATTTTACGTTTATTTTTTCATAACTCAGCGTCATCTCATCTGGCATAGTAGTGTGCTTTCATAGTTGGCTAGAAAATAGCCATAGCAATAGGATAGCATCGTTTGGTTTTAAAAACTAAAAAACACAAAAAAAAAAAAAAAAACACAAAAAAAAAGTAAAAAAAAAATTAAAGTTATAACTTTCATTTTCAAAATGTTTAACCCGAGGGCTAGGGGTAGAGGACGAGGGCGGGGACGTGGGCGTCCAACTACTGCAGGGGTCAGAGGCCGTGGTCCTGGGCGGGGTGAGACACCACCTGCTTATGAGGGAGCAGGGGAACGCCGCAGAGCTACACTCCCTAGGTTCATGTCTGAAGTTACTGGGACTCGTGGTAGAGCACTGTTGAGGCCAGAACAGTGCGAACAGGTGATGTCGTGGATTGCCGACAATGCTTTCGAGCAATTTGTCCACCAGTCAGTCTTCCACGCAGTCCACCCATGTCACCGAAATCGCCACTCCTCCAGCTCCTGCACCTCAGCCTCCTCCCCCCCAGTCTGCCCCCTCCCAGGAAAATTTGGCATTTGAACCGGCATACTCTGAGGAACTGTTTTCTGGACCCTTCCCACAGTCACAAACCACTTGTCCGGTTGCTGCTGAGCAATTTTCCGATGCCCAGGTTTTCCACCAGTCGCAGTCTGTGGGTGATGATGACCTTCTTGACGTAGTGGCAGAAGTGTGTAAAGAGGTGTACGACGATGAGGAGACACGGTTGTCAGACAGTGGTGAAGTTGGAAGGAAGCAGGAAGTCCGAGGGGGGAGCAGACTGAGGGATCGGAGGATGATGAGGTGACAGACCCAAGCTGGGTTGAGAGGCCGGGTGAACACAGTGCTTCTGAGACGGAGGAGAGTCCTATAGCAGAACAGGTTGGAAGAGGCAGTGGTGGGGCCAGACGGAGAGGCAGGGCCAGAGCAGGTGCATCAGCGCCAAATATGTCACGTAGTGAAGCTCCCGTGGCGAGGGCTCCCGCGGCGAGGGCTAGATTTTCTGAAGTCTGGAGGTTCTTTAAGGAAACACCGGATGACCGACGGACTGTGGTGTGCAACCTTTGCCAAACCAGGATCAGCAGGGGTTCCACCACTACTAGCTTAACTACCACCAGTATGCGCAGGCATATGAATGCTAAACACCCGAATCAGTGGCACCAAGCCCGTTCACCTCCGGCCGTGCACACCACTGCTCCTTCCCTTGTGTCAGCTGATAGTCAGCCCCCTGCCCAGGACCCTGGCACAAAAACCCCATCGTTGCCTCCACGATCCTCCACAGCATCCACCAGCGTTCAGCTCTCCATACCCCAGACGCTGGAGCGGAAAAGAAAATATAGTGCAACCCACCCGCACGCCCAAGCCCTTAATGTCCACATCTCCAGATTGCTTAGCCTGGAGATGCTGCCCTATAGGCTAGTAGAGACCGAGGCCTTTCGCAACCTCATGGCGGCGGCCGCCCCTCGGTATTCGGTCCCCAGTCGCCACTACTTTTCCCGATGTGCCGTCCCAGCCCTGCACCAGCACGTGTCAGACAACATCATCCGTGCCCTGACCAACGCCGTTTCTGACAAGGTCCACCTGACCACGGACACGTGGACGAGTGCTGCTGGGCAGGGCCACTATATATCGCTGACGGCACATTGGGTTAACTTGGTGGAGGCTGGGACCGAGTCTGACCCTGGGGCTGGTCATATACTGCCGACGCCGAGGATTGCGGGGCCTACCTCGGTCCAGGTCTCAAAGGCCTACTATGCCTCCTCCTCCTCCCACCCCTCCTCCACCTCCTCCTCCAAACTACCAACCGTGGGCATGGCGCCATCAGTCGGTAGCTCTAGGCACAGCAGCAGTGCCGTCGCTAAGCGACAGCAGGCGGTGCTCAAACTGCTGAGCCTAGGCGATAAAAGGCACACCGCCCAAGAACTATTACAGGGCATCACGGCGCAGACTGATCTGTGGCTGGCACCGCTGAACCTGAAGCCAGGCATGGTTGTGTGTGACAACGGCCGTAACCTGGTGGCGGCTCTGCAACTCGGCAGACTGACACATGTGCCATGCCTGGCCCATGTGTTAAATCTGATAGTTCAGCGTTTCCTCAAGACATACCCCAATCTGTCAGATTTGCTCACGAAGGTGCGCCGCATCTGTGCGCATTTCAGGAAGTCCAGCACAGATGCTGCCACTCTCAGGGCAGCGCAGCGCCGCCTCCAACTGCCCGCTCACCGACTGTTGTGCGACGTGCCCACGAGGTGGAATTCAACATTAACCATGTTATCCAGAGTTTACCAGCAGCGCAGAGCGATTGTAGACTGCCAGATGTCAACTTCCACCAGAACTGGTAGTCAGGTCAGTCAGCTTCCTCAGGTCTACAATGAGGAGTGGACGTGGATGTCTGATATCTGTCAGGTGCTTAGTAACTTTGAGGAGTCAACACAGATGGTCAGTGGTGATGCCGCCATCATCAGCCTCACCATCCCGCTGCTTGGCCTGTTGAAAAACTCTCTGGTCAGCATGAAGTCGGAAGCTTTGCGCTCGTCACAAGAGACGGGGGAAGAAGATTCCCTTGTTGATAGCCAAAGCACCCTTAGGTCTGTTTCTCAGCACATATCGGAGGAGGTGGAGGAGGATGAGGAGGATGAGGAAGAAAATGTTGGCGAGACAGAAGAGGGGACCATTGTTCAGTCCTTCACTGTTCAGCGTGTATGGGCAGAAGAAGAGGAGTTGGAGGAGTTGGAGGAGGAGGAGGAGGAGGAAATGGACAGTCAGGCCAGTGAGGGGAGTGAATTCTTGCGCGTTGGGACTCTGGCGCATATGGCAGATTTCATGCTAGGCTGCCTATCCCGTGACCCTCGCGTTCAAAGAATTTATTCCAGCACCGATTACTGGGTATTCACTCTCCTGGACCCACGGTACAAGCAAAATCTTTCCACTCTCATCCCTGGAGAGGAAAGGAGTGTGAGAATGCATGAATACCAGCAGGCCCTGGTGCACAAGCTGAAACAGTATTTCCCTTCTGACAGCGCTAGCGGCAGAGTGCGTAGTTCTGCGGGACAAGTAGCGAGGGAGAGTAGGCGAGCAGGCAGCTTGTCCAGCACTGGCAAGGGTACGCTTTACAAGGCTTTTGCCAGCTTTATGTCACCCCAGCAAGACACTGTCACCTGTCCCCAGTCTCGGCAGAGTAGGGCTGATCTTTACAGAAAGATGGTGAGGGAGTACGTAGCTGACCATACCGTCGTCCTAAATGATCACACAGCTCCCTACAACTACTGGGTTTCAAAGCTGGACATGTGGCACGAACTGGCGCTGTACGCCTTGGAGGTTCTTGCCTGCCCTGCCGCTAGCGTCTTGTCCGAGCGGGTTTTCAGTGCAGCTGGTGGCATCATCACCGATAAGCGTACACGCCTGTCGACTGACAGCGCTGACAGGCTGACGCTTATTAAGATGAATAAAGCCTGGATTTCTCATAATTTCCAATCTCCACCAGGTGAAGGAAGCTCAACCTGAATAATTCATGCACTCCTCCTCCTCCTCATTTTCCTCCTTCTCCTCCTCTTTGTACACTAAAGCAGAGGAAACTGGCTATTTTTTGACAGGGCCCACTGGCTCTAGCTATAGTACTTTATGCATTTAATTTTTCTGGAGGGCCACCTACCCGGTCCTCTGTTTTAAACAATTTTTGGGAGTGCCACATACAGGCACTCAATCTATTCAATTTTTCTGGAGGGCCACCTACCTGCTCCTCTGGTTTGAAAACTTTTTTGGACTGCCACATACAGGCACTCAATCTATTTCATTTTTCTGGAGGGCCACCTACCTGCTCCTCTGGTTTGAAAACTTTTTTGGACTGCCACATACAGGCACTCAATCTATTTCATTTTTCTGGAGGGCCACCTACCTGCTCCTCTGGTTTGAAAACTTTTTTGGACTGCCACATACAGGCACTCAATCTATTCCATTTTTCTGGAGGGCCACCTACCTGCTCCTCTGGTTTGAAAACTTTTTTGGACTGCCACATACAGGCACTCAATCTATTTCATTTTTCTGGAGGGCCACCTACCTGCTCCTCTGGTTTGAAAACTTTTTTGGACTGCCACATACAGGCACTCAATCTATTCCATTTTTCTGGAGGGCCACCTACCTGCTCCTCTGGTTTGAAAACTTTTTTGGACTGCCACATACAGGCACTATCCAAATTAAATTGTCTCCATAGCAGCCTCCACACGTTGTCTCCATTGCTACCTCCAAAAGTCGTCCATATAGCTGCCTCCATACATCGTCCCCTTATCAAACGAGGTGTGTCAGGCACAAATTTGGGTTGTTTTCATGGATTCCACATCAAAGTTGTTAACTTTGTCGCCACCCTGCTGTGTAATCCACAAAATATACTGGCAAACTTTTATCATGTACCAATATTATTTGAGTGCTTCTTGCTCACCTCCTTTGGTTCCTCTCTGCCACCCATTGGTTTGAAGCCTGAGTCCATTTAGGGTATGTCGCCATGACACTCTCTAGCCTGCTGCCGCTGCCTCTGCATGCCGTCCCCTATAGTGTCAGGGTCAATTATTGGATGTTTTAGATGCTATCTAGCTTCATTCTGTCACTCTGTCATGGCCATGCTGTTGCCCATAATTTTGGCATAATGGTGCGATTAAGCAGCCTCAGAGGCATCCATGCATGCTGCCCCTGCTGTTTCCTGTCCATTTCCGTGGTGTTTCCATCCTTTTCTGAGGTTCCCAGGTGTTTGGCCAAGCTTCCCTGTGCAGAGCCTTGGTCCCCTTGAAAAATGCTCGAGTCTCCCATTGACTTCAATGGGGTTCGTTATTCGAGACGTGCACTTGAGCATCGGGAAAAGTTCGTCTCGAATAACGAGTACCCGAGCATTTTAGTGCTCGCTCATCTCTGCTCACAACCAAACCACCATTCAACCGCACCATTTTTGCCACACTCTTGTTGATTTTGATCCGGCAACGGTTCAGCGCAGACACCGACACAGCATTACACCAGCTCTCCCTCCTAATTATGTCAGACCATGCAATCAATATTCTCAGATGACTATCCCACAGACACAGTAAGTCCCTCTTGATAGCTTTTATGAAAGGGCGCATAGGAAAACTACCCACATCATTGCCCCCAACATGCAATATAAGTATATTCGGCGGGCCCCATCTCCTAAAATTTTCCTGAAGTTTTGGCCTCACCCGACCCCAAGTAAGCCCCCTAAAACCCAGCCAGTGTACACTTACCTGTTTAGGGTAAAGCCCAAGAGACTTACCCCATAAACGCAATCTCGCCCTCCTTTCAGCCCAGTACACGAAAGAATGGCCAAATACATAACTGTAGTAAACAAACAATAACAAACACTCGCCACAACTAAACATTCTGGCACGTTTTAACGCTCCAGCAACCTCATTCTCACATATGACTTAAAGTGTTGCGACTCCCAACGCCCGATTCTCATTATTTCCTCCTTCAACCCCCACCGTGCGGCGTCTGTCGCCCCAGTCCTGAAGGAGTGAGAGCTATAGCCACCTGGGCTCAAGCCAATGCGCGATATGCATTGTTTGAACACCGCCCCAAATTGATATCTTGACAATGTGCTACCATCCTCATGTACCAGCAGCGACTCCTTATCCAATATCCTCACCCTCATGAAAGCTTCATAACAAGCCACCGGGCAAAATTCACAACCCTGGCGACAATATACCTGCACAACAAAACCCTTATTTTTCTTGTCCGTTTTAGATCCGAACAACCAAATTCGAATCGACTCATTGCCCAACAACACATGCTGTCGCTGAATTCCCCCAGCCACCAACCGGCTCTGCTCACCAGTTCCCCTACCCTCAAAGCCCAGAAAAAAGCCCAAAAATAAGCCAATCAAACTGCCATCCACCCTTGCACCGTCTTTAACAAAACCCTTCGTCGCCTGGCGTATCAAAAACGATTGTGTAGCATCGCCACCTCCAATCAACTTAAACAAGAAGGATAGCGCCGACAAAGTCTTGTGAACCATGGCACCCGACACTCCCCTATCAAACAAACCCGTCATAAAACAAAAAGTACATTGCCCCGGTTACCACCCATGCATTCGATTCCACATCCATCTTCAAACTCGAACCAACTCCGCCAATACCTTCTGATAAGCAGCCCACGTCGATGGGGCCAAAGACCTCTGCACCCAACATAGAAACCTTACCACACCATCTCCCACAAATGCCCTGGGCATTGCAGAGGGTCCCTCGCCGCCCCGGAGCCAGCTCCCGAAACCTGTGCAAACGAGAAAATGCATCAGTGATGGTATTCTCAACCCCTGGAACATGTACAGCCCGAAACATCACATTCCACTGCAAACATTGCAGCACCAACCGCTGCAACAACACGACCACTGGCGGGGACGAAGCCGTTTGCTTGTTTATCACCTCCACCACAGCCATGTTGTCACAATGAACGCCTCAAAATAGACACACGAAATGGAGCAACCCATCGGGAGGCACCCGTCCACATAAAAAGCCCAGTCAAAATAACAACCTAGCAGATGCATAGATTTAGGATGCACAGGCATCAGCCTTCGCCATCAGCGCCCCCTGCCCCGCATCCCGCACCAACGCCACTGCTGCATCAAAAGAAGTATATTACACTGCAGCCAGCTCCGGATCGATATCATCATTGACTGACGATCCCGCCGGGTAAGAAAGATGGTGTATAAGGCGGAACTTGCCCACCTCCTTCTTCGGAACCACATCCACGGTGACACCCTCAAATTCTCGACCGGAGACACCAGGAATGGAACTAACATTCTTCCCAACATTACCTCCTTTTCAATCTTTTCCTTAACAACCTCCTTGTATTGTCCCACCGACTTCAAGTTTTTAACGAAACCAACCCCCCCCCCCCACTTTCCCGAAATGGAATTCTAAACCCATCCCTGAATCCTTCCAGAATTAACCCTTTATTTGGGTACACTTTGAGCCACGGTATCATTTCGCTGAGTCGCACTGGCGTTGCCCCCTTTTTGAGCACCGTCGCCCGTTTTTCCCCTCTTAAAGCATTTAACCAAGGGGTGGTTGGTTCCCCCGCATCCTGAGCATTCATTTCGAAAGGAGCAAGATGCTCCCCATGAGCAAGAGCCCTCGTTGTATTTCCAGCACACTCCTTTTTTAAACGTGCCCGACGAGCTTGCTCCCTTTGCTCCATCGGGCCCGGAGTGAAAGGAAGACCCACTATTACCCCCCCCCCCGCCCCCAAAAGGATTCCTAACTGGGGTCTTAGGAGCCATCATTATCTGCATCCATAACAAAATGTCCCTATGGTCCCACTGTAGCGACGGCTGTACTGCCATTCGCTGCCTGAACTGTTCATCATATTTTAACCATGCAGTTCCCCCATATGTCTTGTAAGCATCCCATATAGTGTAGAAGTGAGCAAACAATCCTGAGCAGCATTCTGGGTGCTTTTCACCAATTACACTTCCCAGAATCGCAAATGCATGTAACCAATTCCCAAAATGACGTGGGAATCAGCCGGTACCATCTACGTTTGTCATCCTCCTCCTTCCTATACTCCTTCCCTTTTTCCCATTTTTCAATGCTAAACCGCTCCAAGGGTAGCAGAGTAAAGATGTCTAAATTCTCCCGCTTCCAAATCTTCTCTTTAACATCCTGCTTTAAATGACCTCCCAACGGCTCATTAAAACATATGTACAGATTCCCTTTAGCCGCGTCGGACACCAGGAGTGATTTTGCTGCCACTTTCTCCGTCTGCACCCCAGCATCAGTCGATACTTCCGTCACTATCTGCCGCTCCACTATCCCTTGACCCAATCCTGGCTCCCCCGCTGACACCAAACTCATGTTCTGAGCAGATTCCTGACTCCCCCTCCACGCCCCTAATGGGCTCCCCAACTGTGACCCCCAAGAAGACTCCATCGTTGTCAATAACTGCCTGACATTCGGAAATAACTCCCCCACTGCCCCCAACGGCAGGATACCTGCATTGGGCGGACCCATCGGAACTAATGCCCTATTCAAATTGCCCCCTTGCACTGTGCGTGTAGTTTGGGTAGTCTGTGGTGCTGTAGACCCACCTGGTTTAAGCAGGCCACCGCTCAGCGGCGCCGGCGCAGATCCAGCATCCCCTGTCGCGACTCTCGGAGTTGATGTCATCCCAGTACCAGGCACCGGATCCAATGCCGTTCCTCGTCCTGGCGTAGCCGTGCCCACGGCCCGCCGCAGCACATCACGAACTGCCCTGTCTGTACCTCCCCTCTCCTGCAAAGGAAAAAACCCAGACGAAACACCCTGGTACACATCCAAGCTGTCCCCAGGTGCCACAAAAGCCACCTTTCCCCCACTGCCACTGTGGAGGCCCCTTGAAATCTGTGGGGTCCCCACAGCGGCCCTATGCCCGGCCCCAACTACTCCCGGTGGCTGCAAAGCCACATTTGCAAAGCCACCGACCCCCCCCCCCCCCCCGCCGTAATGCACCCACCGTTGCCCCCCCCCCCCAGTAGCAGGCCTGAGGCCCCCGCTTCCAATAAGGGGCTCCCGTATTCTCCGGCACTTCCGCCCGCCGCTTCCAGGTCACACATCCTCTTCCGGTCGCCGTCCCGATCCATGCCGCCTCGCTCCTCCGCCATCTTCGCAGCCCCTCCAGCTGCCGCCATCTTGACTCCGTTGCCTCCCTCTGCCGCAGATCCACGCTTGCTGCACCGACCTCCTGCTGGCTCCGGACCTTTCTTGGCCTTCTTCCCGCTCGCCGGCTCACCCGATCCATCTCCTGGCCCAACGGTAAGGCTCCTCCTCGACGCCATCCTTCGAGGGGATCTCGTGGGGCTCAGCCTCTCTGGCGGCCTCCTGGCCCGTGTAGGTCGTTCGCCCTGGCTACCTGGCTGCACACCGGTCCCCCAACAGCCAACTGGTCTTCAACCCAATCAGGGCCAGTCGCCGCCGCCTCTCTTCTCAAACGATTAATTAGCTCCTCCAATGCCGCCATCCCGCTCGATCCCGTCGACCACCGGAGACAAAAATTTTTATAGCCAGAATGAGGCTTGCCCTTCCTGACTACCACTTATAAAACTTCCTAGCTCCACCCCCTCTTCTGACAACCTCGTATCGCCTGACTTGCATTCTCCACCCCCCCAATAACTCCACCCACAATATATGGCTCCTTCCCAGCCCAGACGGTCATGCCCGCTTTCCGCCCACCTGCAGCAGGCTCTGCGCTCACAGTCCCTCTCAAGGATTATGTAACCAGCCTTTTACCCAGTTGCTGCTGTTGGAGGTCTTCCGAATAAACCAAACTATTTTTTCTCTTTGGTTCAGCTCGCTGGCCCAAGACAGGGGTGGATGAGGCGTACCCTAGGACATAATGCTACCATGACATAAGCTTTAGGCCCAGCCACTCCAGTCCTATCCTACTAGCTATCACCCCCAACATCTACATATATGTTCCTGTCTGCCCCCGGTCCTGTTGGACCCTGAGACATAGAACTCATAGGACCAGTAATCCTGGTTACAAGTGGTCTTGTTCAATCATGAAAAGGAAGGGTTGGATTTTCTCAATGCTATCAAGGCTTGAACCTATTTATGAAGGATTGTAAGTTTTTACCCACAACCTCCCGTTGGGCATTGCTCTCATAACTTTTTTGAAGCATATTTGACATTTTTGGAAATTCCCAGAGGTTTAGTCCGTCCCATCAAAACAAAGTAAAAAAACGGCAGACCACAAAGAGAGTCGCTGTGGTCACCGCGCGGACTCCGGAGACTATTCTTAGAGATAAAATGATGGGATTGGTTAAGCAATGACTTGAGAAAAGTCCCAGAAAAACAGAGATGTTTTTGTAAACTCTTGTTTCCTTATATATCATTTTTGCTCTATATCTTCGAGATCTCAGAACTGTCACTGGGGAACAGAGAATCTTCACGGAGGTTCAGACTTTGGTCACTTTTGCCTATGGTCCCAATAATCAACTTAGTAAGTTAAATAGGACCTTACACATGTGGATGAGCTGCACCATTCTGGAGTAGCTGTAACATAGATTCAGGGGCACTATGAATTTTCTTTCTAGCCCCCACAATTGTGGAGATATCAGTCCCAGTATCTGACCATTATAGACTGTTTGGTCAGAGAGGAGGAGCTAGGGCTGGAGCTGGAGGTGTGTGTTATGGTAATCTTTTCTCATACGGCCCAATCAGAGAAGATTAGCATAATCTTCTCTCATACGGCCCAATGATAGTGCAGGTCTCCTGATAAAGAGGGAGCAGTGTGAGATTGCTGGGATGTGACTGTCTCCTGATATAGAGGGAGCAGTGTGAGAGTGCTGGGATGTGACTGTCTCCTGATATAGAGGGAGCAGTGTGAGAGTGCTGGGATGTGACTGTCTCCTGATAAAGAGGGAGCAGTGTGAGATTGCTGGGAGGTGACTGTCTCCAAATATAGAGGGAGCAGTGTGAGAGTGCTGGGATGTGACTGTCTCCTGATATAGAGGGAGCAGTGTGAGATTGCTGGGAGGTGACTGTCTCCAAATATAGAGGGAGCAGTGTGAGAGTGCTGGGAGGTGACTGTTTCCTAATATAGAGGGATCAGTGTGAGAGTGCTGGGAGGTGACTGCCTCCTGATATAGAAGGAGCAGTGTGAGAGTGCTGGGATGTGACTGTCTCCTGATATAGAAGGAGCAGTGTGAGAGTGCTGGGAGGTGACTGTCTCCAAATATAGAAGGAGCAGTGTGAGAGTGCTGGGAGGGGACTGTCTCCAAATACAGAGGGAGCAGTGTGAGAGTGCTGGGATGTGACTGTCTCCTGATATAGATGGAGCAGTGTGAGAGTGCTGGGATGTGACTGTCTCCTGATATAGAGGGAGCAGTGTGAGAGTGCTGGGATGTGACCGTCTCCTGATATAGAAGGAGCAGTGTGAGAGTGCTGGGAGGTGACTGTCTCCTGATATAGATGGAGCAGTGTGAGAGTGCTGGGAGGTGACTGTCTCCTGATATAGAGGGAGCAGTGTGAGAGTGCTGGGAGGTGACTGTCTCCTGATATAGAAGGAGCAGTGTGAGAGTGCTGGGATGTGACTGTCTCCTGATATAGAGGGAGCAGTGTGAGAGTGCTGGGAGGTGACTGTCTCCTGATATAGAGGGAGCAGTGTGAGAGTGCTGGGATGTGACTGTCTCCTGATATAGAGGGAGCAGTGTGAGAGTGCTGGGATGTGACTGTCTCCTGATATAGAGGGAGCAGTGTGAGAGTGCTGGGATGTGACTGTCTCCTGATATAGAGGGAGCAGTGTGAGAGTGCTGGGAGGTGACTGTCTCCTGATATAGAAGGAGCAGTGTGAGAGTGCTGGGAGGTGACTGTCTCCTGATATAGAAGGAGCAGTGTGAGAGTGCTGGGAGGTGACTGTCTCCTGATATAGAGGGAGCAGTGTGAGAGTGCTGGGATGTGACTGTCTCCTGATATAGAGGGAGCAGTGTGAGAGTGCTGGGAGGTGACTGTCTCCTGATATAGAGGGAGCAGTGTGAGAGTGCTGGGAGGTTACTGTCTCCTCAAATAGATGGAGCAGTGTGAGAGTGCTGGGAAGTGACTGTCTCCTGATATAGAGGGAGCAGTGTGAGAGTGCTGGGATGTGACTGTCTCCTGATATAGAGGGAGCAGTGTGAGAGTGCTGGGAGGTGACTGTCTCCTGATATAGAAGGAGCAGTGTGAGAGTGCTGGGATGTGACTGTCTCCTGATATAGATGGAGCAGTGTGAGAGTGCTGGGATGTGACTGTCTCCTGATATAGAGGGAGCAGTGTGAGAGTGCTGGGATGTGACTGTCTCCTGATATAGAAGGAGCAGTGTGAGAGTGCTGGGAGGTGACTGTCTCCTGATATAGAGGGAGCAGTGTGAGAGTGCTGGGAGGTGACTGTCTCCTGATATAGAAGGAGCAGTGTGAGAGTGCTGGGATGTGACTGTCTCCTGATATAGAGGGAGCAGTGTGAGAGTGATGGGAGGTCTCCTGATACGGAAGGGATAAATACATCTACAAGATCCAAAGATGATCTTTCTAGTGTAAAGTTCTTTCTGGTGCTGCCACAATAGTAGTTGTGGCCCATGATCTTTATCATGGAAGGATGGAGTTGTCCACTGAGTGACTCAATGTTGCATTTACAATGAGGGTCTGGGAGCCCATAAAAGCCTTAAATGGATTTCATCTTGTAACAGCTGATCTACAGTGATACCATCCCCATACAGGGCAGGTTACAACATGGATGACCTGGATGACCTGGGTGAGCTGCCCCCCTGGTGACCCAATCCTGACCACATACTAACTATCAAACATCTCGTCCTGCCAAAACTTTCTAGAGCTCCACCACGACATTGGCAGGAGGGTGAGCCCACAGCAAGCGAGGCAGAGCCACACATCAAAAGGGCTGACAACTGCGAGTGGACAATAGGAAGAAAGAGGTAGAATTTGACCACGTTCCGGAATGTATTTATTCAACTTTTTTTACAAATTGTAAAGAAAAAGAGTAAACATGTCCTGGGCTAAAGAGCGCTATTGGACATAATGGGGCACATTTACTAAGGGCCCAAACAGCGTTGGGTTTCCAAACTTTTTACGGTTTTGCCCTGAATTGACCCGAGTTTTTGGAACACACGATCGGAACCTAGCGCATCGGCGCCGGCTTGCATGTGACACGATTCGAAGGGCGTGGAAGTCGGACAACCCTACTGATTCGGACTGAGTGCGGAATTTAAAAACGAAATTGTGTCACAAGATCAGCACTCACATGCACCGGGAAGAAGAAGGTGAACTCCGGCGGACCTCAGCGGGGGAGGCGGCACATGCAGGAAATTGGACGCACAATCTTAGTGAATCGCGGCAGACCCGAATCTTCGCTGGACAACGCACAGCGGGGATCGCAAAGGAACGGGTAAGTAAATGTGCCCCAATGTGACCGTGCTAAGGCAAAACTTGGTTAAAAGCAGCACTTGGGCTGTGACGGGGGTGACAGAAATGCCTCCCGATGCAGGGTTGTAGATTTGGCTGCTCGGTGCCATCTTTGGGACATTGAATCTCTCTGTCGCAGTAGTGTCTGAGAAGGTTCCTGAAGGCTAAAGTTGTCTAGTGCCCCACTGCTCTTCTGAAACTTGAAGGCCTTCATGACTAACTTTGAAGAGACGTTTGCTAATTACCGGAGCTTGACGTGTGCTTACACCCCTGTAGTACCTGGGACGGTGAATGGAACAGAGCAACTTTGTAGTTTACTGGACTCTTGCATCTTCATTTATTTCACATCCCCAGAACTCAGGAAACATGAAACACTGAGCCAACACCAAAGAAAACAGGGTTTATTTTGGGGGATCTGTCATGGTTCACCCGCTACAAGTCTCCTCTTGGCGGCGTTTCCCGGCACCATGTGGTTTGATTATGTGCTATTTCGCTTCATCCACATTTGTAATTTGAGGTTGGCATCGCCGTCAGCGCTCGTGCCACAATGTTATTAAATGCGCTATTTGTCAGATACACGGCGAGGGGAGAAGTCATTATTGTGTGCGAGCAGCGAGAAGACGCATCTGGTGATCAGAGCCCGGGAACAGGGGCCAGAAACTGCTCCATGGGCCTGAAGCTTTATTAAACCTTCTTCCTACTCAAATATGTGAGGGGGTCCGATGCCAGGAGACGCCGTCCTGTTATGAAAACCAATTACAAAGAAAATTAAAAAGTGGAAACATCTGAAAAATATTCCTTATAATTTTCCACTTGACTTTGTCATGGACCAGGATTTGCATGAGAGGAAATATTTAGTGAATATTTTCCCACTGTAGACAGTTTGGTATATTTCTTATATTGGGGGTCTCCAGTGATGATAGGTGAACCTCTCCTTTCTATACACATAGGATACATGAAGAGTAACACCACACATGTCCATTATATGACTTGTATTCCACATTGTTCAGACGGTCCCCCCCCCTGCGGGTTCTATCTCTAATTCTCAGTAGTCTCAGAGCCAGGGATTGGAGACGAGATGCTATGAGGTCTCCCGAAACACTGAAAACAGAAAGATTTAGTAGCCAAGTAAAATGTGTGCCTACTGTATGACAAGGTGCAGGCCTCATCAAAAGTTAATTGCATGGGCTAAACACCACCTAAGCGATTGGTGTCAGTTGTAGCGCATAAGTGAATGATTAGGCGAGGCGTAGTTCCGGTGTAATCTAATGGTGAGAGCCATTGGCACTTACAGCCAATGGTCAGGGCAGATACATCCAGGTATAAGCTAAGAATGATAGGAGGCACAGTCAGGGTATAAGCCAATGGTCAGGGCAGATACATCCAGGTATAAACTAATGCTCAGGGCAGATACTGTCCAGGTATAGGGCAATGGTCAGGACACAATGGGGGTCATTTACTAAGGTCCCGAAGCGCTTTTTTTTCGTTGAGTTGCCCTGGGATTTTGGCGCAGGTGATCTGATTTTTCACGTCCGCACGCCATCAATTTTTTTCACATTTTCAAAAAAAAATTGAAGGGTGTTTCAAAGGAAAGGCAAATGCGATCAGACTGAGCCCCGCCCCCAGACTTTTGCATTGAATTTCTAAACGCAATGTAAACGCCCCATGTGACCGCACCCTAAATATACAGATAATACTTTTTTCCTTTGCTGAAAGTATTGAATCGGTATCGGGTATCGTGATCCTTTTCTGGGTATCATATCACACTAAAAATTCTGGCATCGATGCAACCCTATTCCTAACACAAGAAGAGGTCACGTCCTAGGTCGCTACATCGTGGCCACAAATTTAATATTCATCGAATTTTGCTGAAAATTTCGTGCTCCATCGCTGGACGATAAAACTAGTGAGAACATCCAGAGAGGAGGTCGTGAGGGCAACATGAGAAGCCGGTCACATGACAGGATCCGGCCAATTACAACCTACTAATAATAGGACAGAACATGATTAGGATTTTGTTTTAGTTCACAATGTATCATTATTAGATAATGCCAGGTTTGGTCCACATGGATTTCTATATGTTATGGAATGTCTGATAGAGGGGGTTGTGCTGTAATCCTCCAAAAAATGGCCTTCGGCAGATTGTTTTTTTTATCTGACCCGATTCCTTTATAATCTGGTAAAATTACCCCCCCCCCCCCAATCAGAACATGTGATAATACCGCACTATATGCACACTCTCTCCTCATCTCCCTGATAAAAGTTATATAGTCATCTCCTATCCAAAAGAAGCGCAACCCGACCCTCACAGGAGCCTCCGATGTTGGTAAAATCTACCACAGGAAGTACAAACCCAAACTGCAGATGAAATTATCATAGAAACGCCCAAATACAATAGTAATAATCCACAAGGACTCAGAGACCAACATCTACCGCACTACAACAATAATACAGAACAGCAGGAGACCAGGAATGAGAAGCAAAGGGAAGACTAGCGAAATACTGTACAGTGCAGAGGAAGACATAGAAGACAGTATTATGGTATTATATTCTTGTACATAGGCGGCAGTATTATAGTAGTTATATTCTTGTACATAGGAGGCAGTATTATAGTAGTTATATTCTTGTACATAGGGGGCAGTATTATAGTAGTTATATTCCTGTACATAGGGGGCAGTATTATAGTAGTTATATTCTTGTACATAGGGAGCAGTATTATAGTAGTTATATTCTTGTACATAGGGGGCAGTATTATAGTAGTTATATTCTTGTACATAGGGGGCAGTATTATAGTAGTTATATTCCTGTACATAGAAGACAGTATTATGGTATTATATTCTTGTACATAGGGGGTAGTATTATAGTAGTTATATTCTTGCACATAGGGGGCAGTATTATAGTAGTTATATTCTTGTACATAGGGGGCAGTATTATAGTAGTTATATTCCTGTACATAGGGGCTGTATTATAGTAGTTATATTCTTGTACATAGGGGGCAGTATTATAGTAGTTATATTCTTGTACATAGGGGGCAGTATTATAGTAGTTATATTCTTGTACATAGGGGGCAGTATTATAGTAGTTATATTCTTATACATAGGCGGCAGTATTATAGTAGTCATATTCTTGTACATAGGGACAGTATTATAGTAGTTATATCCTTGTACATAGGGGGCAGTATTATAGTAGTTATAGATTCTTGTACATAGGGGGCAGTATTATAGTAGTTATATTCTTGTACTTAGGGGGCAGTATTATAGTAGTTATATTCTTGTACATAGGGGGCAGTATTAAAGCAGTTATATTCTTGTACATAGGGGGCAGTATTATAGTAGTTATAGTCTTGTACATAGGGGGCAGTATTATAGTAGTTATATTCTTGTACATAGGGGGCAGTATTATGGTAGTTATATTCTTGTACATAGGGGGCAGTATTATAGTAGTTATATTCTTGTACATAGGGAACAGTATTATAGTAGTTATATTCTTGTACATAGGGGGCAGTATTATAGTAGTTATATTCTTGTACATAGGGGGCAGTATTATAGTAGTTATATTCTTGTACATAGGGGGCAGTATCATAGTAGTTATATTCCTGTACATAGGGGGCAGTATTATAGTAGTTATAGATTCTTGTACATAGGGGCAGTATCATAGTAGTTATATTCCTGTACATAGGGGGCAGTATTATAGTAGTTATATTCTTGTACATAGGGGGCAGTATTATAGTAGTTATATTCCTGTACATAGGGGGCAGTATTATAGTAGTTATATTCCTGTACATAGGGGCAGTATTATAGGAGTTATATTCTTGTACATAGGGGCAGTATTATAGTAGTTATAATCCTGTACATAGGGGCAGTATTATAGTAGTTATATTCTTGTACTTAGGGGGCAGCATTATAGTAGTTATATTCTTGTACATAGTGGGCAGTATTATAGTAGTTATATTCTTGTACATAGGGGGCAGTATTATAGTAGATATATCATTGTACATAGGGGGCAGTATTATAGTAGTTATATACTTGTACATAGGGGGCAGTATTATAGTAGTTATATTCTTGTACATAGGGGGCAGTATTATAGCAGATATATTCTTGTACATAGGGGGCAGTATTATCGTAGTTATATTCTTGTACGTATGGGGCAGTATTATAGTAGTTATATTCCTGTACATAGGGGGCAGTATTATAGTAGATATATCCTTGTACATAGGGGGCAGTATTATAGTAGTTATATTCTTGTACATAGGGGGCAGTATTATAGTAGTTATATTCTTGTACATAGGGGGCAGTATTATAGTAGTTATATTCTTATACATAGGCGGCAGTATTATAGTAGTCATATTCTTGTACATAGGGACAGTATTATAGTAGTTATATCCTTGTACATAGGGGGCAGTATTATAGTAGTTATAGATTCTTGTACATAGGGGGCAGTATTATAGTAGTTATATTCTTGTACATAGGGGGCAGTATTATAGTAGTTATATTCTTGTACATAGGGGGCAGTATTAAAGCAGTTATATTCTTGTACATAGGGGGCAGTATTATAGTAGTTATAGTCTTGTACATAGGGGGCAGTATTATAGTAGTTATATTCTTGTACATAGGGGGCAGTATTATGGTAGTTATATTCTTGTACATAGGGGGCAGTATTATAGTAGTTATATTCTTGTACATAGGGAACAGTATTATAGTAGTTATATTCTTGTACATAGGGGGCAGTATTATAGTAGTTATATTCTTGTACATAGGGGGCAGTATTATAGTAGTTATATTCTTGTACATAGGGGGCAGTATCATAGTAGTTATATTCCTGTACATAGGGGGCAGTATTATAGTAGTTATAGATTCTTGTACATAGGGGCAGTATCATAGTAGTTATATTCCTGTACATAGGGGGCAGTATTATAGTAGTTATATTCTTGTACATAGGGGGCAGTATTATAGTAGTTATATTCCTGTACATAGGGGGCAGTATTATAGTAGTTATATTCCTGTACATAGGGGCAGTATTATAGGAGTTATATTCTTGTACATAGGGGCAGTATTATAGTAGTTATAATCCTGTACATAGGGGCAGTATTATAGTAGTTATATTCTTGTACTTAGGGGGCAGCATTATAGTAGTTATATTCTTGTACATAGTGGGCAGTATTATAGTAGTTATATTCTTGTACATAGGGGGCAGTATTATAGTAGATATATCATTGTACATAGGGGGCAGTATTATAGTAGTTATATACTTGTACATAGGGGGCAGTATTATAGTAGTTATATTCTTGTACATAGGGGGCAGTATTATAGCAGATATATTCTTGTACATAGGGGGCAGTATTATCGTAGTTATATTCTTGTACGTATGGGGCAGTATTATAGTAGTTATATTCCTGTACATAGGGGGCAGTATTATAGTAGATATATCCTTGTACATAGGGGGCAGTATTATAGTAGTTATATTCTTGTACATAGGGGGCAGTATTATAGTAGATATATTCTTGTACATAGGGGGCAGTATTATCGTAGTTATATTCTTGTACATATGGGGCAGTATTATAGTAGATATATCCTTGTACATAGGGGGCAGTATTATAGTAGTTATATTCTTTCACATATACGATATTAATCTAAAGGATATGTTTATATCTTCTAGTAATCCTCATTTACAACCTGTGACATGTGGGGTTGATGTATTTTATATCTAACATTTTATTATATAGTAATGTAGGTTTGCAGTCAAAGCTTTGGGTACATAAAGATACAGTTAAACAATAACAAGCAGCTATTAGTATAAATCTTATACACATATGAACCAAGGATATAATGTAGAGCAGAGTTATAATTATTTAACTATTTTTTTTTTTACTATCCTTTCTGCAAGTGACTAATTTTTTTCCATTTTCTGGTTGTTAGGAATATTTTTTTGTTTCTGCTGGGATGGACAGGATATCTGGGCAATTCCAATGTTTATTATGACATTATCGGATGTGATTGTGAGTCTTCATATACATAGATTAGACACTGGAATTCTCTTCCTTAGATGTGAGATCATACTTTTTTTCCCCTTAAATACTTGGATGATGTTTGCGGTTATTTATTATCTTTTCTCTGGAATTCTATCCAACCAGTTGCCTTCAGGGATAATCCTGGTGCTATCTCTGCACTGAACTCTATCCTGGGTTACGCCTGAGCTGCGTTATAGTCACACAGAAGGTTTGTATCACCTGAGTGCTTGCTCCCCCCGAGCAGGATGAGACTAGAATAGCAATTTGCTAAATTAACAAAACTGTATGATATGAATTTGTATGACAATCTATTCTGGAAGAAATCCTGTCCTCACACTGCTGTGCTCTTAGCTCTCTGCATTGAATCGTTCCGCAGCCTTTTGGTTCCACTCCAAGGGCTACAACTTTTAGTCAGATAAGAGTGAAAGGGCTGTGGAGCAGCTCAATAAAGAGAGCACAGAGAAAAGCAGTGTGAGGACACTGGGGTTCAGAATACAGAGCCCTAATTTGTACCAGAGGTAGTGGCACTTTAATAGGAGTAAATAGGCGTTGAGGTTTCACTCACCCGTCCCCTTAGCTACCTAAATATGTCCGCCTCCTCTTTGTGGCATGTAAAAAGTTTATAGGGCAGCTCCCCTGGCCTCCTCCCCTCAAGTCACAGCTAATAGAAAGTAGATATTTTATGATGATGCTCGGCTGCCCGACTTTCCAGCTGGGAGATCAGCTTTCATAGAGAGCGACCGAGTCTGATGCACCAGATACTCAACAAGCTGTGACCATTTTCCACCCAGCAAGGAGTTTTGTGTTATTTATTTGATATGTTATAGTTGGGTTATATATTAGACCCTCAATGGTTTAGGTAGTTATTGTGTTTAGCAAGGCTGCTTCTACTCCATCCACAACCAAAGCTGCATTCAAGGCTCTGTGTGATGGTGTCATAGTGCCTTGTGGGAGAAAACATTGCAGCTAGTAAACCTGGATGTTAGTGATGGTCACAATGCCACAGCACATGTCACATACCACAGCAAGGTCTCACCACAACACTTACTACAAATGTTGTGCTGAGAACCATGCACCGGGGGGCCTCCCTTGTACCAGCCAGTGGGCAGCCAGGCCCCAAATAACTGTGCAGCGGAGGAGAGGAAACAGGAAGGTCAAACAGCGCTCCCCTACTATCTCATTATATAGTGAGGAGAGAAATCCATCAGGTACAAGCTATTCAGTAAATGGACCTGATGTGCGCTGTGGGAGGGTGGGGGTGGCCCGGTGCCAGGGTCAGTGGTTTCTGTGGCCCCTAGCACCGTGACTGCTGATTGCTCCGGTGAGCGGCGGCAGTGTGATAGGGCTGCTGGGGTTGGTGGTGCGGAGCCTCCCAAACATCCCGTGCAGCCTGCGTGAAAAAGCGTAGGGAAAGTGTTGTTTTGCATTGGTGCATCCAACTCTGGAGATATGAATGGCACAAAGAGACTGTCTGGAGTTTATAAGGACAAGAGCAGCAGTGGTGTCCGCTTCTATAAGGAGCTATGCAAATGTCACCACTGGGGTAAGTGGGGTTAACTCCTTGTCTCCTGGCTCTGGGAATAGCGTTTTGCAAAGGCGTCTTCTGGAGGCTCTCAGGAGAGGGGAAGAGTCAATCACTGTAGAGGGGAGAGAGGTTGACCTGTCCTTCTGGACAGACAGGCATGGCCTGGCAGCCTTCCAAGAGAAAAGGGGGGGAGAGACTGTATGGTCTTTACCCACAACCGGGCCCGGAGCTTCCCGTAGGAATGTGGTTCGTCTTCGCTGGAGGGGCAGTGACGCATGCCCACCCAGGTCAAGGGTGGTGGAGCTCCTCCTGAAGATGAACTTCAGGGCTAGTGACATCTTTGCCCTGATACATCCTTATGGTACTCCGGAATTCGATGTCAGCTTTGTTCGGCCGGAGGGCTTAGAGCTCTTCTGGTCGAATTATGAGCTGGCAAAGAACGAGCCCGCATGGCGAGTTCAGGTACCTCAGAAAAACCGCGATGAATTTGGCATTTGGTCTGGGGCCTGGACCTTCATGATGAAGTTGAAGTGTTCAGGCAGCACAGTCGCTCACATTCCCTCTTCAGCCTTTCTTGGACGGGACAGAATCCTGATTTTCTACCAGGGGCAGCCGAAGGTCTGTCACAGGTGCGGTGACCCCACACACTTTAGCGCTAGCTGCCAAGTGCAGAAGTGCGCTTTGTGTGGTGGGCTAGGTCATCTCGCTGCATCCTGTATGGACATTAGGTGTAACCTGTGTGGTGAGCTCGGTCACCCTTTCAGCCGTTGTCCTCGCTCCTTTGCCAATGCGGTTGTGACCCCAGTGGAGGAGAGCCATGAGGTTGCTTCTGCTGGGGAGGGGACCAGCAGAGGTGGAGGAGCTGAGGGTCTTCATTGTCCGTTTAACACAGAGGTGTACAACCAGGTGAGCGCTTCCATCCATTGGGTTCTCCTTTAGTGTCCCTTAGTCTGTCATCTCTCCTCCTGGTGATGGGCTGATGCTGACACTGTAGATTTTTGTTTTGTGATGTGATTTATGTGGTTTGCATTTGTTAATGATATGTTTGTATTTTGTGTAAAGTGTGTATTGAGACATAGGGGGTCATTTACTAAGGGCCCGATTCGCGTTTTCCCGACGTGTTACCCGAATATTTCCGATTTGCGCCGATTTCCCCTGAATTGCCCCGGGATTTTGGCGCACGCGATCGGATTTTGGCGCATCGGCGCTGGCATGAATGCGACGGAAATCGGGGGGCGTGGCCGAACGAAAACCGACAGATTTGGAAAAACCGCCGCATTTAAAAAACAAAAAGTGTCGCGGAGCTTGCACTTACCTTCACTAGGAGTAGGCCGGTGAACTTCAGGGCATTTCAGCGGACTTCATTGCAGCAGCGTCACCTGGTGGACGTCGGAGGAACTACCTTTGTGAATCCTGGCCGGACCCGAATCCACTGCAGAGAACGCGCCGCTGGATCGCGAATGGACCGGGTAAGTAAATCTGCCCCATTGTGTATATAGTTTAGTTGGTTTTGGGGTGTAGGGATTAAGTTGGGAGGGTATTTGGACAGTATGATCCTGGGCACTGGTCTGGGCTACTTCATGTCTGGATGGGAGGGTGATGGGGATTTAAGTTAATTTTTAGTGTTTATTTCTATTTATGTCTCTCTGTGTATTGTTCAGTTATTTGAAAAAAATGGGTGGTGGGATTGGGTGCAGGTTTTGTGTGTTTCCATGCTGACTGTGTGTGTGACTGGGCCAGGAGAGTTGTGTAAATTCCTTTCAGTTTATTTTATTGTTCTGCTAGATTATTGTTATTGCCAGATTATGGCTGGATTTATGTTTGTTGTTATGTTTTTCACTTTTATATAAAATAAATGATCTACAGGATGTAACTTTATTATTCCTCTGAAAGTTTATACCCTCAGGAGAATGCCACTTTCTCGGACATTTGATAAGTGTGTTTTAAAGGATATCTACCACTAGATGTTGATCCCGCCGATGACTGAGAAAACAAACTTATAGCTAGCAGCCCGGAGCACAGGGATGAGATGTCCAGGGCTCCGGGCTGCTTATTATGCACGCTTTCTGCGGGACGTAACCTCCCACTCCAACATGGGGGAGGAAGGCGTATGTCATGCAGGAGGCGTGAATTCGCGAGAGGCGAGCATAAGTAGCAGCCTGGAGTGCCCGACATCCCATGCCAGGGTAAGTGCCATTCACTCCTTCTATCTAGGCGTCTTAACAGCATTAGTTGCCATCAGTGCACAAATATATTCTCTGGCAAACAAGAATAAAATAACATAAATTATACACAAAAAATAGAGAGAGAGATTTTATTTTTGGATATTTTTTCGGTGTATATTTTCTTATTTTAGCCTTGTTTAGCAGAGAATATTTTATTCTATAGCTGCTCAGTTCAAAGAACACATTGGGGCAGATTTACTTACCCGGTCCTGTCGCGATCCTGTGGTGCATTGTCCGACGAGGATTCGGGTTCTGCCGTGATTCATTAAAATTGTGTGCCTGAGTTCCTACAGCCGTCGCTTCCCCGCCAAGGTCCACGAGAGTTTACCTTCTTCTTCCCGATGCTTGTAAGTGCGTGTCTTGCGACACAATTCTAAATGTTACATCCTACGCGTTTTCCGAATCCGTCAGGTTGTCCGACGGCCCACCCCCGATATCTGTCGCGTGCAAGCCGGCGCCCATGTGCCAAAATCCGATCGTGTGAGCCAAAATCTCCTGTCCCCTAGTTTATCTGTATTCTGTATATTAAAATCAAAACATTTTTTCTGCTACATACGTAGGTTCGGCGCCTTCTTAATATTCATTTATTTTTATGCTTTAGTTGCTCTATTGAATGCAGCGAGGTTTATGTCTGGGATTGGGCAGGTCGTCTCCGGTGCCCACCTGTACCCGTCAGTCATGGTTACATACATGGTCTGCGCTAACGGGGAGATTCCCTCTCTGAACTATCTGCGATACCAAACACCCTTTTCCTTTCTGGCTTTATTTCCATACTTTACATACGTGGATCAGCTGCCAGAGTGAGCGGTGCCAGGGGAAGAGCCCCAGGAGACTGATGGGTTGGCATCTCCTCAGTGCAGGGCAAGGAATGTGCCGCACATACTGAGAAGCTGAAGAACATGCTGTGTGCTACTTGGGACAAGCTTCTAGGGTCCAGCCACGCAGGACACAAGTTTCAGGGAACAAGAATCGGGAAATAACAAGGACGCCTCTATGCTGCACCTTCATAGGCTGTTATACTGTCTCCCCTCCCTCTCTGCACAGTGTAATAGACCGTGAAGCTGCAGCACAGAAGGGCACTGATAACACCCCCAGGAGGCTTTAATAGTTTTAATGGTCGATTTTAGAAGGAAGAAGGCTATGGATTCCTGATTCCTAATAGTGGTTCTTGAGGACCTAGGGGGCTTGGGCCTCAGTGTCTGGCATGATTGTGGCTGGGCCACAGGTGTCACAGGAGCCTTTGGTCCTAGGTAAAGTCTCATCCACACTTGTCCAGGGCCGGCATTGGCTGGCGGTGGCTGTAAGGAAAGTCATTGACTAGCAGGAACCACAGCCCTGACCATTGGTCAGCTTGGCTGGTAAGTATCTAGAGTGAGATTGGGCTGTGCTGCCTCAGTAGCTTAGAATAGCAGTGTGATAGCGATCAGTGTATTCTCTCCCCAAAATCTCTAGAGTAAGATCAAGTCAAAAGAATATATAGACACTCTGGGGCGCTGGCCAATGAGCTGCCTGCTAAGCCTCAGGAAGGTGACAATTAGTAGAAATATAATGCACATGCAGGATCCTATTCCTGCCACATGGTGGTTACATTGTCTCATGCATATTAGCTAGGGAAGGAAGTACACAGTTCTTATATGCAATTAAAGGGATCTGGGTATTAATCAGGCCCTAAATATCCGGATTACCTGAGTTTAAGAAGCTAATGGGGTGTTCAGTCCCACTAGATCCCTGGGGAAAGAGTTGTAGGGGCTCATTTACTAAGGGCCCGAATTGCCCCGGGATTATGGCGCACACGATCAGATTTTGGCATATCGGCACCGCCTTTCAAGCAACAGAAATTGGGGGGGCATGGAATTTAAAAAAGAATTTGTGTCGAAAGACCAGCACTCAAATGCACCGGGACGAAGAAGGTGAACTCCGCCGGACCTCAGCGCAACAGCGACACCTGCTGGATATCGGGCGCACGGACCTTAGTGAATCCCGGCAGACCCGAATCGTAGTCGGAGAACGTGCCGCAGGATCGCGACTGCACCGGGTAAGTAAATGTGCCCCTTAGTGTCACATGCAGAAATGGCACAACTCTAGGATCCCCCACCACTTAGGAACTTCTCTTTAGAACAATGGGGCACATTTACTAAGGGTCCGAATCGCTTTTTTCCGCCGGGTTTCCTCAATTTTTCAGATTTGCGCCGAATTGCCCCAGGATTTTGGTGCACTCGATCGTATTGTGTTGCATCGGCGCCGGCTTTCAAATGACAGAAATCGGGGGCGTGGCCAAAGGAAAACCCGACGGATTCGGAAAAACCACGGAATTTAAAAAACTAATTGTGTCGCAAATTCAATCACTCACATGCACCTGGAATAGGTTGGTGAACTCCAGCGGACCTCGGCAGACTTCAGCGCAGCAATGACACCTGGTGGACATCGGGTGCACGACCTTAGTGAATCGCCGGAAGACCCAAATCCTTGTTGGAGAATGCGCCGCTCACAACAGGACTGGGTAAGTAAATGTGCCCCAATGTGTTGGGGGGAGTCGATCAAGCCCACCTTCTGCATTTTGAAAGTAGGAAACCAGGGGCTAAGGAAGGCATCGGTGTCTACCTCGTAGTGGGGATCTTATGGGTCGTTGTTGTCCCCATTGCTCAGGTTGATCTACACTGTAACATAATACAATATAAATAGATTTAAGGGGCAGTGTGCTCAACTCCTGCACAACCATGGAGATTAAAGGCACCTTCCCCCAATGAAGGAACATTAGGGAACATTAGGGAAATGGTGAGAACTAATGGGGTCACTTGTGTGACAACCTTTGGACCAGGTTAATGGTTGATGCACCTCTGCTTATCATGGGGGTGGCTCTACCCTGTCCTCCTACATGGGATGGTAATGGGGATAGACTCTGATTTTGGGCTACGCTGCCATAAATAAAAGTAAGAGGCTTTTCATTGCATTTTCCTATGGAACCCTCTGTGGTCCATCTGAGATTTTGGAAGGTGGACAAGTTCTACCTGGACTTTAGGCGGATCCTACATGAACTTTTGAGCCATTTGACCCTTTGATCAGCTGCGCAGTGTCAGCTTAATGATAGGGCGAGTTATGAGGCATTGACCAGCGCTGGATCGGGGCCGAGCATCTCCTGAGCGTAAATCCATCTTCTCCCTAAAGACGCTCATGCGTCCATCCTGCCGTCTTCTGGAGCCTGATCCTGTGGCCATAATAGACGGCCTCTCCTTCCAGTCTTAATTAGTGGTTCACCATTTGGCAGACCCCATCCCCCGCTCTGATATTTACGGACGGCTGATGGGTTCTCAGCTGACCGAAGAAAACTATCATTTCCATCTTTCCAGAAACCACTTTTCCAAAAGAAATTAAACAACTGCAATGAAATCAGAGGTTGTATCCGGCTGTGAGGTCACCGGCAGATACCTGCAAGCAGTGGAGCAGGAGGTGCATGACCAGCATTGACTTAGGCCCCGATCCATGGTGGTAGCGGAACACGGAGCGGAGACCACATACCATTTGGCACAAGACTAATTATGGGCAATTAAAGAAAAAATGTTGTGTTGAAGGCGAAAGGATGAATCACTGCTCCCTAGATAACCCTCCATATCTCCTAATAGAGCAAGAGCTACTCCAGGAGAATGAGGTCATCATATCATTCATACAGTACATAGGGGGCAGTATTATAGTAGTTATATTCTTGTAGATAGTGGAGAGTATTATAGTAGTTATATTCTTGTACATAGGGGGCAGTATTATAGTAGTTATATTCTTGTATATAGGGGGCAGTATTATAGTAGTTATATTCTTGTACATAGGGGGCAGTATTATAGTAGTTATATTCCTGTACATAGGGGGCAGTATTATAGTAGTTATATTCTTGTACATAGGGCCAGTATTATAGTAGTTATATTCTTGTACATAGGGAGCAGTATTATAGTAGTTATATTCTTGTACATAGGGGGCAGTATTATAGTAGTTATATTCTTGTACATAGGGAGCAGTATTATAGTAGTTATATTCTTGTACATAGGGGGCAGTATTATAGTAGTTATATTCCTGTACATAGGGGGCAGTATTATAGTAGTTATATTCTTGTACATAGGGGCAGTATTATAGTAGTTATATTCTTGTACATAGGGAGCAGTATTATAGTAGTTATATTCCTGTACATAGGGGCAGTATTATAGTAGTTATATTCCTGTACATAGGGGGCAGTATTATAGTAGTTATATTCTTGTACATAGGGGGCAGTATTATAGTAGTTATATTCCTGTACATAGGGGACAGTATTATAGTAGTTATATTCTTGTACATAGGGCCAGTATTATAGTAGTTATATTCTTGTACATATGGAGCAGTATTATAGTAGTTATATTCTTGTACATAGGGGGCAGTATTATAGTAGTTATATTCTTGTACATAGGGGGCAGTATTATAGTAGTTATATTCTTGTACATAGGGGGCAGTATTATAGTAGTTATATTCTTGTACATAGGGAGCAGTATTATAGTAGTTATATTCTTGTACATAGGGGGCAGTATTATAGTAGTTATATTCCTGTACATAGGGGGCAGTATTATAGTAGTTATATTCTTGTACATAGGGGCAGTATTATAGTAGTTATATTCTTGTACATAGGGAGCAGTATTATAGTAGTTATATTCCTGTACATAGGGGCAGTATTATAGTAGTTATATTCCTGTACATAGGGGGCAGTATTATAGTAGTTATATTCTTGTACATAGGGGGCAGTATTATAGTAGTTATATTCCTGTACATAGGGGACAGTATTATAGTAGTTATATTCTTGTACATAGCGGGCAGTATTATAGTAGTTATATTCTTGTACATAGCGGGCAGTATTATAGTAGTTATATTCCTGTACATAGGGGCAGTATTATAGTAGTTATATTCTTGTACATAGCGGGCAGTATTATAGTAGTTATATTCCTGTACATAGGGGGCAGTATTATAGTAGTTATATTCTTGTACATAGGGGGCAGTATTATAGTAGTTATATTCCTGTACATAGGGGCAGTATTATAGTAGTTATATTCTTGTACATAGGGGGCAGTATTATAGTAGTTATATTCCTGTACATAGGGGGCAGTATTATAGTAGTTATATTCTTGTACATAGGGGGCAGTATTATAGTAGTTATATTCTTGTACATAGGGGGCAGTATTATAGTAGTTATATTCTTGTACATAGGGGGCAGTATTATAGTAGTTATATAGACAAATGCTTTGATGTAGGTTTCAGTATTCTGTATCTCCTTGTAGTGTGGATCCATAAATACCTGAACTGGAAGATAACTGATGACTGGAATCACATTTATGGTCAGTGTTGCCATCTTTCTGGTGGACTCCCTTTATAAAAGACTGGATCCAAACCCAGTTTGCTGTAATCCAACTGCAATAAAGATCTGGATATGACAAATCTCATGTGATTGACCTTTGGTCGTCTTCCTGGTTAATTAGTTTTCAGACTTTATTTCTATCACTGATGTTTTTATCCTTAGTAACAATCTCTGGTGCTTTGTTACAATGTATCAGGACTGATTTCCTGGCAGCAGGCGCGGATCTTGGATCGGGTTATGATTGGTCTGTGGATTGATGGCACCAGGTCCAGATTTTGTGCCTGTGTCAGCACACGAGAAGGGTCCGGCTATGAAGACCCCCCACACGGCGCCCCCACCTTGTGCCATCCATTAGGGGGGCTCCTACCTCATTATAATCTGAGGACCAGGTGCTGCTGCCAAGATCATTCCTCCCATTCTCAAAGGGAGATAGTGATGAAAGCTCAGCTTGGCCTATAACATGCTGGCACGTATCATGGCGGCTGCCTTTATTAACCCCTCCAAGGTCCAACAATATGCAAACAGTCAACCGCACTTAGTACTTACCAAAATAATAACATTTATAATAGACCCTAGAGCCAGGTCTGACACCGGGGACATTATGGGAAGCAGAGGGAACTACATTACTCTAGGCACTATATGGCTCCACTGGGCATTATATAACACTATAGAGATGTATATATAGATGTAGTCTCTGGTATATATGGATGAAGTCTATATAGAAATGTATATATGGATGTAGTCTATATAGAGATGTATATATGGATGTAGTCTCTATAGATATGTATATATGGATGTAGTCTATATAGAGATATATATATATATATATGTAGTCTATATAGAGATGTATATATGGATGTAGTCTATATAGAGATATATATATATATATATATGTAGTCTATATAGAGATGTATATATGGATGTAGTCTGGTATATATATATATATATGTAGTCTATATAGAGATGTATATATGGATGATGTATATCTAGATGTAGTCTCTGGTCATATAGGGATGTAAGTTCAGATCCAACAGAACGTTTCTGTCTGGGAGTGCGCTGCGCTGTCGGACCTGTCGGATCTCTGGGCAGCCAGTGAGTCTGGATCCTGGTAAGCGCCAAATCATGGGAGACTTTAATAACCCTGGCTCAGCATTCCCTCCTCAGCTGCTGCAGAACCCGGACCAAAACCCACAGACTGTAACACTGGGATTGGACCCTCACCAGTGGTTTAATGGAGGCATTGGATTTGGAGACATGTTTATATCTAACACTGAGCTTAAAGGGGAATTCTCCATACCCCTATATTCCCAGGATTGTGGAGTGACAGGGGTCAATCCTCACTGATATTTAAAAGTATACAGTAAGTCAGCAGGTTTGACTATACAGACTGTACCCAGTGTTATATAATGTCCCTGGAGAGATGTGTAATCAGACCTCACACTTCTGTGCTCTGTGCTCTCTGCAGCCAGCGTTATGTTTTGTCCCTGGAGAGATGTGTAATCAGACCTCACTCTGCTGTGTTCTGTGCTCTCTGCAGCCAGTGTTATGTATTGTCCCTGGAGAGATGTGTAATCAGACCTCACACTGCTGTGCTCTGTGCTCTCTGCAGCCAGTGTTGTGTATTGTCCCTGGGGAGATGTGTAATCAAACCTCACACTGCTGTGCTCTCTGCAGCCAGTATTATGTATTGTCCCTGGAGAGATATGTAATCAGACCTCACTCTGCTGTGTTCTGTGCTCTCTGCAGCCAGTGTTGTGTATTGTCCCTGGGGAGATGTGTAATCAGACCTCACACTGCTGTGCTCTGTGCAGCCAGTGTTATGTATTGTCCCTGGAGAGATGTGTAATCAGACCTCACACTGCTGTGCTCTGTGCTCTGTGCAGCCAGTGTTATGTATTGTCCCTGGAGAGATGTGTAATCAGACCTCACACTGCTGTGCTCTGTGCTCTCTGCAGTCAGTGTTATGTATTGTCCCTGGAGAGATGTGTAATCAGACCTCACACTGCTGTGCTCTGTGCTCTCTGCAGCCAGTGTTATGTTTTGTCCCTGGAGAGATGTGTAATCAGACCTCACACTGCTGTGCTCAGTGCTCTCTGCAGCCAGTGTCATGTATTGTGCCTGGAGAGATGTGTAATCAGACCTCACACTGCTGTGCTCTGTGCTCTCTGCAGTCAATGTTATGTATTGTCCCTGGAGAGATGTGTAGTCAGACCTCTGCATTAACGTGCTCCAAACGGTGCGGTATTGCACGGTATCTGCTGTTTTTGTGGTGTGCTGGTGGGGACCTGGGGCCAGTTCTTTCCTCTCCCAATGTTGGTAAAGTTCTCCAGGATCCGGCCCCCTGCTCTGAGTAACTGCTGTAGTAACCAAAGGATTCATCTTTACTGAGAACATGGATGTAAGGAGCTAATGCAGAGAGCAAAGAACACAGCTGTGGGAGGATGAGCTTAAATGCCATTGGTCCCTACAACCCCCCATAGACTCCCATGAGAGAGGGATCCGGTAATCGGATCAGTACAGGGCTTGATGCTGCTGTGTCCAGTTAGATGATTAGTTCTGGTGACAGACATAATGACAATCCTACATAATGAATACTTGATCCGTCATGGCGACCACTAGATTTATCACTCAGCGTCCGAGTCTCCTCTCCCGGTGATGGATTCTGTAGCTTTTCCTTGGCTGTGACTTTATCTGTTCAGATTCTTCCAGGAATACGGGACAAGTTTTTACTTTCACCTCTATCTCTGCCAACTGGTGTCTGCGGCTGTAAAGGGCAAATCAGCACGAAGGCCGTGAATGCCCGCACAGGTGTAAGGGGTGAGGGGCTGCCACGTGGGGGTCCTCATGGCTATGCACAAATGTGCAACACACAAAGCCACAGACTATAGCGATCATTCACCATAAAATGTCCCAAAATAAACCATTTCCAGGAAAGTGAAGAACAGGTGCAGGGAACGTAGCAAGTCCCGGAGCTTCAACCAGGTCATGAGCCAGATCCGAAACCCAGGATCCAATAATATCTCAAAATGCAACCAACGCCTCCCTGCAACAAGGGGGAACTCATGAGATTACTACATACTGTATATACAGCCACCACTAGGGGGAACTCAGGAGATTACTACATACTGTATATACAGCCACCACTAGGGGGAGCTCAGGGGATTACTACATACTGTATGTACAGCCACCACTAGGGGGAGCTCAGGAGATTACTACATACTGTTTATACAGCCACCACTAGAGGGAGCTCAGGAGATTACTCCATACTGTATATACAACCACCACTAGGGGGAGCTCAGGAGATTACTACATACTGTATATACAGCCACCACTAGAGGGAGCTCAGGAGATTACTACAAACTGTATACACAGTCACCACTAGGAGGAGCTCAGGAGATTACTACATACTGTATATACAGCCACCACTAGGGGAGCTCAGGAGATTACTACATACTGTATATACAGCCAGCACTAGAATGAGCTCAGGAGATTACTACATACTGTATATACAGCCAGCACTAGGGGAGCTCATGAGATTACTACATACTGTATATTCAGCCACCACTAGGGGGAGCTCATGAGATTACTACATACTGTATATTCAGCCACCACTAGGGGGAACTCATGAGATTACTACATACTGTATATACATTACCACTAGGGGGAGATCAGGAGATTACTACATACTGTATATGCAGCCACCACTAGGGGGAGATCAGGAGATTACTACATACTGTATATACATTACCACTAGGGGGAGATCAGGAGATTACTACATACCGTATATACAGACACCACTAGAATGAGCTCAGGAGATTACTACATACTGTATATATAGCCAACACTAGGAGGAGCTCAGGAGATTACTACATACTGTATATACAGCCACCACTAGGAGGAGCTCAGGGGATTACTACATACTGTAAATACAGCCACCACTAGGGGGAGCTCAGGAGATTACTACATACTGTATATACAGCCACCACTAGAGGGAGCTCAGGAGATTACTCCATACTGTATATACAACCACCACTAGGGGGAGCTCAGGAGATTACTACATACTGTATATACAGCCACCACTAGAGGGAGCTCAGGAGATTACTACATAATGTATACACAGTCACCACTAGGAGGAGCTCAGGAGATTACTACATACTGTATATACAGCCACCACTAGGGGAGCTCAGGAGATTACTACATACTGTATATACAGCCAGCACTAGAATGAGCTCAGGAGATTACTACATACTGTATATACAGCCAGCACTAGGGGAGCTCATGAGATTACTACATATTGTATATTCAGCCACCACTAGGGGGAGCTCATGAGATTACTACATACTGTATATTCAGCCACCACTAGGGGGAGCTCATGAGATTACTACATACTGTATATACATTACCACTAGGGGGAAATCAGGAGATTACTACATACTGTATATGCAGCCACCACTAGGGGGAGATCAGGAGATTACTACATACTGTATATACATTACCACTAGGGGGAGATCAGGAGATTACTACATACTGTATATACAGACACCACTAGAATGAGCTCAGGAGATTACTACATACTGTATATATAGCCAACACTAGGAGGAGCTCAGGAGATTACTACATACTGTATATACAGCCACCACTAGGGGGAGCTCAGGGGATTACTACATACTGTATATACAGCCACCACTAGGGGGAGCTCAGGAGATTACTACATACTGTATATACAGCCACCACTAGAGGGAGCTCAGGAGATTACTCCATACTGTATATACAACCACCACTAGGGGGAGCTCAGGAGATTACTACATACTGTATATACAGCCACCACTAGAGGGAGCTCAGGAGATTACTACATACTGTATACACAGTCACCACTAGGAGGAGCTCAGGAGATTACTACATACTCTATATACAGCCACCACTAGGGGAGCTCAGGAGATTACTACATACTGTATATACAGCCAGCACTAGAATGAGCTCAGGAGATTACTACATACTGTATATTCAGCCACCACTAGGGGGAGCTCATGAGATTACTACATACTGTATATTCAGCCACCACTAGGGGGAGCTCATGAGATTACTACATACTGTATATACATTACCACTAGGAGGAGATCAGGAGATTACTACATACTGTATATGCAGCCACCACTAGGGGGAGATCAGGAGATTACTACATACTGTATATACATTACCACTAGGGGGAGATCAGGAGATTACTACATACTGTATATACAGACACCACTAGAATGAGCTCAGGAGATTACTACATACTGTATATATAGCCACCACTAGGAGGAGCGCAGGAGATTACTACATACTGTATATACAGCCACCACTAGGGGGAGATCAGGAGATTACTACATACTGCATATACATTACCACTAGGGGGAGATCAGGAGATTACTACATACTGTATATACAGACACCACTAGAATGAGCTCAGGAGATTACTACATACTGTATATATAGCCACCACTAGGAGGAGCGCAGGTGATTACTACATACTGTATATAAAGCCACCACTAGGGGGAGATCAGGAGATTACTACATACTGCATATACATTACCACTAGGGGGAGATCAGGAGATTACTACATACTGTATATTCAGCCACCACTAGAATGAGCTCAGGAGATTACTACATACTGTATATACAGCCACCACTAGGAGGAGCTCCGGAGATTACTACATACTGCATATACAGCCATCACTAGGGGAGCTCATGAAATTACTACATACTGTATATACAGCCACCACTAGGTGAGCACATACTGTATATACAGGATCCACTAGGGGGAGCACAAGGGTATTACTACATACTGTATATACAGCCAACATTAGGAGGAGCTCAGGAGATCACTACAACTGTATATACAGCCATCACAAGGCGGAGCTCAGGAGATTTTTACATACTGTATATACAGCCACCACTAGGGGGAACTCAGGAGATTACTACATACTGTATATACAGCCACCACTAGGGGGAGCTCAGGAGATTACTACATACTGTATATACAGCCACCACTAGTGGAGCTCATGAGATTACTACATACTGTATATACAGCCACCACTAGGGGGAGCTCAGGAGATTACTACATACTGTATATACAGCCACCACTAGGGGGAGCCCAGGAAATTTTTTACATACTGTATATACAGCCACCACAAGGGGGAGCTCATGAGATTACTACATACTGTATATGCAGCCACCACTAGGGGGAGCTCAGGAGATTACTACATACTGTATATACAGCCACCACTAGGGGGAGCCCAGGAAATTTTTACATACTGTATATACAGCCACCACAAGGCGGAGCTCATGAGATCACTACATACTGTATATACAGCCACCACTAGGGGAGCTCAGGAGATTACTACATACTGTATATACAGCCACCACTAGAGGGAGCTCAGGAGATTACTACATACTGTATACACAGTCACCACTAGGAGGAGCTCAGGAGATTACTACATACTGTATATACAGCCACCACTAGGGGAGCTCAGGAGATTACTACATACTGTATATACAACCACCACTAGGGGAGCTCAGGAGATTACTCCATACTGTATATACAGCCAGCACTAGAATGAGCTCAGGAGATTACTACATACTGTATATACAGCCAGCACTAGGGGAGCTCATGAGATTACTACATACTGTATATTCAGCCACCACTAGGGGGAGCTCATGAGATTACTACATACTGTATATACATTACCACTAGGGGGAGATCAGGAGATTACTACATACTGTATATGCAGCCACCACTAGGGGGAGATCAGGAGATTACTACATACTGTATATACATTACCACTAGGGGGAGATCAGGAGATTACTACATACTGTATATACAGACACCACTAGAATGAGCTCAGGAGATTACTACATACTGTATATATAGCCACCACTAGGAGGAGCTCAGGAGATTACTACATACTGTATATACAGCCACCACTAGAATGAGCTCAGGAGATTACTACATACTGTATATACAACCACCACTAGGAGGAGCTCAGGAGATTACTACATACTGTATATACAGCCACCACTAGGGGGAGATCAGGAGACTACTACCTACTGTATATACATTACCACTAGGAGGAGATCAGGAGATTACTACATACTGTATATTCAGCCACCACTAGAATGAGCTCAGGAGATTACTACATACTGTATATACAGCCAGCACTAGGAGGAGCTCAGGAGATTACTACATACTGTATATACAGCCATCACTAGGGGAGCTCATGAAATTACTACATACTGTATATACAGCCACCACTAGGTGAGCACATACTGTATATACAGCGTCCACTAGGGGGAGCTGAAGGGTATTACTACATACTGTATATATAGCCACCATTAGGAGGAGCTCAGGAGATCACTACAACTGTATATACAGCCATCACTAGGGGGAGCTCAGGAGATTTTTACATACTGTATATACAGCCACCACTAGGGGGAGCTCATGAGATTACTACATACTGTATATGCAGCCACCACTAGGGGGAGCTCAGGAGATTACTACATACTGTATATACAGCCACCACTAGGGGAGCTCATGAGATTACTACATACTGTATATACAGCCACCACTAGGGGGAGCTCAGGAGATTACTACATACTGTATATACAGCCACCACTAGGGGGAGCCCAGGAAATTTTTACATACTGTATATACAGCCACCACAAGGGGGAGCTCATGAGATTACTACATACTGTATATACAGCCACCACTAGGGGGAGCTCAGGAGATTACTACATACTGTATATACAGCCACCACTAGGGAGAGCCCAGGAAATTTTTACATACTGTATATACAGCCACCACAAGGGGGAGCTCATGAGATCACTACATACTGTATATACAGGCACCACTAGGGGAGCTCATGAGATTACTACATACTGTATATACAGCCACCACTAGGGGGAGCTCAGGAGATTACTACATACTGTATATACAGCCACCACTAGGGGGAGCCCAGGAAATTTTTACATACTGTATATACAGCCACCACAAGGGGGAGCTCATGAGATCACTACATACTGTATATACAGCCACCACTAGGGAAGCTCATGAGATTACTACATACTGTATATACAGCCACCACTAGGGGGAGCTCAGGAGATTACTACATACTGTATATACAGCCACCACTAGGGGGAGCCCAGGAAATTTTTACATACTGTATATACAGCCACCACAAGGGGGAGCTCATGAGATCACTACATACTGTATATACAGCCACCACTAGGGGAGCTCAGGAGATTACTACATACTGTATATACAGCCACCACTAGGGGGAGCTCAGGAGATTACTACATACTGTATATACAGCCACCACTAGGGGGAGCCCAGGAAATTTTTACATACTGTATATACAGCCACCACAAGGGGGAGCTCATGAGATCACTACATACTGTATATACAGCCACCACTAGGGGAGCTCAGGAGATTACTACATACTGTATATACAGCCACCACTAGGAGGAGCTCAGGAGATAACTACATACTGTACATACAGCCACCACTAGGAGGAGCTCAGGAGATTACTACGTACTGTATATACAGCCACCACTAGGAGGAGCTCAGGAGATAACTACATACTGTACATACAGCCACCACTAGGAGGAGCTCTGGAGCAGATATATTGCTGTATAAATATAGTGTTCAATCTATAATCAGTAAATAGAGTCCCCTGAGCTCCCTCCTGTGGCGGCTGCTGGCGTTCAGCAATCTTAAATGTCCCATAGTGAGTTTTATTAATATTA